>NC_134571.1:29457616-29575116 GCF_050947875.1 Dermacentor variabilis
TACTCGACACTGCGCTCGACTGCACAGAGGAGAGTGATTAAGCTCCAGTTTATCAGTTTACCAGAATTTGAGCAACTACTACAATCGTTATGTAAACTACGACTCATTAAAATGCGGAATACATGTTTTAGTTCACAAAAGGCCATATGTCACATGCATCCAAAACCAGAAAGAACTTGTAGATCTACGTGGCTAGAAAAGGCCACATCACAGCAGTCTCCTAACAGCAATTTATCAGGAGCATTAACTCAATGAATATTTTTCGAAGTCAGTTCAAGTTAATGCGAAAAAAATGGCACCTATTTTGCGAAGTGCCGTTCATCAACCGCTTCCCTGAAGCAAAAAACGATACTTACTGCAGGGCAAATAAAGTGACGCAAGCTTCCTCTTACAACAGAGTTCTCACTGTGTCACTCATTCCCCGTGTTAGCCCGCTACACGGGATAGAAAGAGCCAAAATTTGCTCCTAATTGGGATTCACTGGTCCCGTGAATTAGTGCGGTAGCTGACTTAAAACAAGCCTCGTGATCGTACCCATCGTCACGTGCTTCGCCAGTCGATGACACTTGTATTTTGATAGCGGTATTCGGTACCAATCACATGTTTGCCTTCTGCGGCCGTAGGCTGATAAGGCATGCCCACATGAGGCCGACACCGTGCGACCGGCGCACGTTGCTGCAGTGGCCGCTATACGCGATGACCTTGCCTCATTACTGCCTTTTGCTCAAACCTTTCCATATGGCCAGATAATCATGCGCAAATATTCAACGCAAGCTATCCACGATATTCGCGGAGTAACTCCTTTTTCGTTACTCACTGAGGCCATTCATCTTGTTCTCGCCACAGCGCTTGTCCTGATGCGCATCCAAAGGGTCCTCATTCGGCTCTACCAAGCAACTTCCAGGTGGATTCGGTCGGTCACCCAACCGCCGTGCTCCTCCCATTTCTGTATTTCCCCGAAAACACACCAGAACACCTACCTGCTTTGGGAGAGGGCGAGAAGGTCAGGTTGCGGAGGCTGCTTCTCGGGATTGCACTTACGCCGGCTGTGACCACCTGGCAGCCGCAAAAGTGCGTCACAGGCCATATATGTAATCAGAAAACGGAGAATACAGAAATAGAGCACTTCTCGCTAAACTGATCTAACACAAAGTGCCAGGTGCGATTGTTTTGATCAAGGTGTAAGAAGCTGTGCTTTATATACGATATCCCACGGCTTGAACGTTCGATAATACCAAATTCTCAAATCGGATGCAAACCAATCTGAAAGAATTATTGATGATCGAATTCGCGATTCTTGGGACGCCCCATTTAATTACTTATGGTCAGATAACATATAACAAGGAATGACGAGAGAAATATCCGGTGTTGAGAACGCTACCCTTGACCAATCAGCGCTGTCCGAGACACGTGCAGCCCCTAGGGTTATTAGGCCCGGGCTGTTCTTTATATTTCTTTTTTGAAGATTTCTTTTTTGAGGAGTCAGACCAGAAAACGACGGCTACCATTTTGATTCGTTAACCGTGGGATGCGGTGAGCGTCACGTGTTGGTTATCGAATCACTGCAGCGGCCTTAACTATGCGTTCTACTTCGTGGGGAGGGAGTTGCTGGTTGTAGTGGCTGTACCACGTGTCGATGTGGCTACCTTTGAATAGTGGTCATATGAGATAACGCTCTTGCACCTAGGTTTAAGTGTGCGTTGTAAAACCCGGACAACGCTAATGTAGAGCACTACACTACGGCGGTATGCGACAGCTGCGACGTCGTGTTCGGAACCATAATCGCAATAAATATTACTGGTAAATTGCACTCAGTGACCTTCAATAATGTAAATAAATAAAAGTAACGATCTAAGTTTATTTGGTAATCAAATGTAGGCGTATTGGAGCAATCGTATATTTACCTTTTGAATTGAGGTCTAGAAATGCTGGCGC
Source organism: Dermacentor variabilis (assembly GCF_050947875.1). Lineage (NCBI taxonomy): Eukaryota > Metazoa > Arthropoda > Arachnida > Ixodida > Ixodidae > Dermacentor > Dermacentor variabilis. The sequence goes on from NC_134571.1 coordinate 29,459,552, forward strand.
TCTGTTGTCCTGCGCAAATGAAGCGTAATTTTTTGTAAAGTGGCGTGCAATCACCACTGCCTTATTTTTCATGAGGACATTATTGTAAAGAATACTTGAAGCAAATTCTAGATTCACGTGGGAGAAGCAAGCATAAATTTAACGTCGCCTGATGTGCATAATTATACTGACTGTCTCTGAAAGACATGATCTGTGATTGCCAGTGACCTCTTGCTAAACCATCTAATTCAGTGCTCGCATAACCTGAGCTGTTGCGGAGTGGCGCCTCTGGGTCTCATATGTGACAAGAAATGCTCATAAGGACTAAAGCTGTCGTGTTACTAAGCTACATTTATCTTCCCGGTACATACACGTTAGAAAGGTACACACAGTTAGTTTTTAGAGCTCTCCCGTTTACATATTCCATGTGTTTAGACCAAGAAAGATGTCCTGTTAGAATGACACCTAAGTATATATATTGAGACATTCTTTTAAGTTGGATGCCATCCAGAGAATAATCAAACGAGAGGGGGTTATGTCTATTGGCAAATGACATCAAGACTGTTTTACTACAGGTGATGTTCGTCTGTCATGCTTTGCACCACGCGCAGAAAGACATAAGGGAGTGAGCAAGACGGTGATGGTCATCAATGGAGTTAATAAATTTGTATAATACACAGTCATCTGCATAAAGTCTGATTTTAGTCGATGTGCTACGAGGTAAATCATTAATATATATTAGAAACAATAGAGGCCTTAATACGGATCCCTGAGGAACGCCTGACCTCTCGTCGATAGGAGTTGGTTCCACTGAGTTAGAAGAAAGAAATTGTGCGCGACAATGAAGAAAACTGGCTATCCAAGAAACAAGGCAAGGCTTATTGAATATGTCGTTAATTTTACCAGTAGTTTAGAATGGATCGCAGAGTCAAAAGCGGTAGAGAGGTCAATAAACATGGCATCCACTTGATTACGTATGTTTAGGCTAGAAGCGATATCATGTACAAAATCGACTAATTGCGTTACAGTGCTATAAACATGACGGAAACCATCCCAGGAAGATGTTAGAACGGCACTAGAGTTACGGAATTCGATTATATGTTTGTGGATAATGTGCTCTAACATCTTGCCTGACTGGAGTGTCAGAGATGATATTAGAGATTGGTTACTTATCACCCGGTTTATGCAAAGGCAGGCCTTTGGCCGTTTTCCATTTAGTTGGTATTTCCCCAGAGTCTAAGGATTATTGGAAGATGACATTAAGGTACTGAGCTGTCCCGAGGGAGTATATTAGAAGGAAAGAATTCGGGATAGCATTTGAACCGGTACAGTTTTTAGTGTCCAGGTTCAAGGTTAAGTTTAAGACACCATCGAAACTTATTACGATATCGCTTGGTTTATTAGTTAGTGCATCATAAATGAACTTTGCAACTACATGGCTATCTATGGTGAAAACAAATTGGGAGTACGAGTTAAAAGCACTCGAAACTACGATGAGGTCGTTAGTAACAGCGTCGTTAATTTTGAAAAAGGTGCTGGACGTTGCATTAGGTAAAATTGATGTCCAGAATCTGCTATTTAATTTCAGCAGTATAGGGAGTTGCACTGAAGAATAGAAATCTTTAGCATTTTCAGTACGCATACGAAGTTCCTCCTTGACTTTTTCAAAAGGAACGCGAAGCGTATGATTAGAATGCTTTGATTTACATAGTCTACCGACACGGCATGACAGGTGCAAGATATTCCGGGTAATACAAGGAAGTGTATTATTTATCTTATTTTTTGTTTTTAATGGAACGTAATTATTGATGCAAGATTTCACGAACGACTCAAAACAATCAACAAGATTGCCAACATGACATTCGGTACTGGCCGACAGAAGATGGTCAAAGCTATCTGTCAGAGTATAGGTGATAGACGTATCGTCAGCCTTGCTAAGATCACAAAATGTGGAATAGCTAAAGCATTCATGTGGGATAGGACAGTTAATGTGTACGAGAACTGCGTTATGGTGCGATGTTGCATCCAAGATATCATACTTAAAGCCTAAATGAACAAGACTGTCATTGATAAACACTAAGTCAAGTATGGAGTTCTGCCGCGTATTCTTATCAACTAATTGTAAGAGGTTATGTGACAAAGAAAACGTAATTAAGTCTCTGCAAATAGAGGCATTAGTGGAGGAATATGTGAGCGAAGGCCAGTGAATGGCCGGGACGCTAAAGTCGCCAAGAACGGTTACGTTAGGACTGCCGAGGTCATAGTCATGCATAAAATGCGAAATATTATCGATGGAGTCATTAGGGCTATCACAGGAGAGACAAAGACCACAAATGGTTAAATTCTGCTTTTGCGCTAGTAGCTTGCACCAAACCGATTTTACATTAGGAGGACCTGGTAGAGCCTTGAAGTTAAAATCTGAACGTAAAGTCAAAGCGACACTACCGCCTTTCTTATTCTGACGGTCATACCGGGCAGCAGTGTAACCAGGAGGCATAAATTCTTAGTCGTGAATTTGTTCATGAAGCCATGTTCCTGTGATGCATATACCGTGAGGAGAACGTGGAGAAACTAGCGAAAGAAGCTGTGGGAATTTGTTGGTTATGCTTCTGGCATAAACATTCAAAAACGCAAGATCTGTAGCAGAGTGGTGAGATTGCCAATCTAGTGATGATGATACGTTTGTAGTCATATAAGAGGTGATATCAGGTAATATAGGAGGTGATATAGGAGGTGACTATCAATCAGGTGATAGAGAAATGTGCGGAATATAACCAACCCTTATACATAGCTTTCATTGATTACGAGAAAGCGTTTGATTCAATCGAAACCTCAGCAGTCATGGAGGCATTACGGAATCAGGGTGTAGGCGAGCCGTATGTAAAAATACTGAAAGATATCTATAGCAGCTCCACAGCCACCGTAGTCCTCCATAAAGAAAGCAACAAAATACCAATAAAGAAAGGCGTCAGGCAGGGAGATACGATCTCTCCAATGCTATTCACAGCGTGTTTAGAGGAGGTATTCAGAGACCTGGATTGGGAAGAATTGGGGATAAAAGTTAGTGAATACCTTAGTAACTTGCGATTCGCTGATGGTATTGCCTTGCTTAGTAACTCAGGGGAGCAATTGCAATGCATGCTCACTGACCTAGAGAGGCAAAGAAGAAGGGTGGGTCTAAAAATTAATCTGCAGAAAACTAAAGTAATGTTTAAGACTCTCGGATGAGAACACCAGTTTACGATAGGTAGCGAGGCACTGGAACTGGTAAAGGAATACATCTACTTAGGACAGGTAGTGACCGCAGACCCGGATCATGAGACTGAAATAATCAGAACAAGAATGGGCTGGGGTGCGTTTGGCAGGCATTCTCAGATCATGAACAGCAGGTTGTCATTATCCCTCAATAGAAAAGTGTATAACAGCTGTGTTTTACCAGTACTCACGTACGGGGCAGAAACTTGGAGGCTTACGAAAAGGGTTCTATTTAAATTGAGGACGACGCGACGAGCTATGGAAAGAAGAATGATAGGTGTAACGTTAAGGGAAAAGAAAAGAGCAGATTGGGTGAGGGAACAAACGCGAGTTAATGACATCTTAGTTGAAATCAAGATAAAGAAATGGGGGGGGGCATGGGCAAGAGATGTAATGAGGAGGGAAGATAACTGATGGTCATTAAGGGTTGCAGACTGGATTCCAAGGGAAGGGAAGCCTAGCGGGGGACGGCAGAAAGTTAGGTGGGGGGATGAGATTAAGAAGTTTGCAGGAACAACATGGACACAATTAGTACATGACCGGGGTAGTCGGAGAAGTATGGGAGAGGCATTTGCCGTGCAGTGGGCGTAACCAGGCTGACGATGATGATGATGATGATATGTTTGAAATCTAGCGCTATAATCAAAACTAGGAGCTACTACTAAACTATACGAGGAACCATCCCAGTTGTAACGAACGTTATCGATAAATAAATGATCGAACTTCGTTTTAATAACCGCACCTTCATCCGCTGCTCAACCGAAATAGAAATAGAAACTTTGTTGCAATGGAAAATATTTGAAGGAGAGGTGGTCGGAGCCTCTCAATCCAGGGCCCCACTGTCCTCTGCCGCCTGCCTGACCTGGCTAATTAAGACTTTTGTCCTGCCAGGTCGGAGCAGGCGAGCTGTGCCTCCCACTGCTCCATTGTGTTGCTGGTATTTCGCCTGTGAGGTTGCTTACTACACTCCCAGGTTATATGTATTAGGCTAGGTATGCCACCACACCAAGGACAGTTGGCCCTATAACGAGTGGGATACATGGCGTTTAGAAATTTTAAATGGGGGAATACCCCGGTCTGTATTTTACGCCAATCGGCGGCCTCTTCCCCGCTAAGTTGTGGGTGAGGCGGCAGGTATTTTCTGCGGACCATGGCTTTTTACGTACTGCGCACAATCTGGACGAAAAAACTTCGGAAAGTTTCACATGGGAATTTTTCAGTTTATAAGCGTTTTTCAGCGCCACTAGCTCATCGCTGAAATCAAGAAATTTTAAAATGATAAGGCGAGAATGCCCAGGGCGCATTCTGCCTAACCTATGGAAGCGTTCAATACGCGGACAGTCAAGGGAAAGCCTATTGAACACGCTCGCATTCTTGGAGTGCAGTGTGTCGCGATTCTCGTTGAAATCTTCTGGTATACCATAAAAGATTATGTTGGTTTTTCGTGAAAGATATTTAAGATCGTCATGTTTGGCAGTTTGTTCGGCAAGAGCGCACTTTGGACAAACTGCTTTCGAACGAATCAGAGTATTGATCAGACAGCGCCTTCGGACATCAGGTTTCGAGAGCAGCCACATGCAATTCCAAGGCACCGGAACGTGCATGCACAGAATTTTCGATTTCAGATATGCCTTGCGGCATATTTTTCTGACAAGCAACTAAATCGGAGAGAACCCCCACAAGAGAAGGGTTATCGCAACCAGACTTTGCCAACTCGGCCGTCGTCTCAAGGGCGTTAGGAACGCTTTCTTGGGATTCGTCAGGTTTGCCAGTTTTAGACGCCGGTCTCCTGGGGCCGGGGTTAGGCACAACGTCACCGCTCAGGATAATACGACTAATGTCATCGACGATACACACACAAAAAATTGCACATGAGTTTACTACGCAAACAACTATGTGGGCAACACAGCAGCAGCAGGAATCGATTATCTGATCGGGTGCGATACGAGTTGTCAAGTAACATGCCTGTGCAAGCGCGAAGAAGCGTTTAGGCAACATGCCGAAGCTGCTGCTGCTGCATTGCCCAATGGCGGCGCTCTGGAATGGCGGGGCTTTTATACTGTCGAAGCTTGACTGATGGCGTCACCCGTCGGAGTTGCCCCGCTTGGAGCATCCACGGGAGTGCGCAGAATCAAGGAATAACGTGCGCAGAGTATTCATGCTGATGATACGCCTGGACGACAGGGCTGAACCATGAAGAATTGCCGGCAATCCCCACGTGTTCGACCGGCGCAGGGAGCGCCACGCCCGGGAGACGAACGGCACGACCAGCGAAGAAATCCAGGAGCAGTGCAAGCAAGAAGCATTTAGGCTTCAACATGCTGCTGCTGCATCGCCCACTTTCATTCTTTGTAAAATCTCGTAGAATGGTTCCTAATGCTTAGTTTCCCTAAGTATGTTTGATTACTCGACTTCACAATCCTAGCAGTAAATAAACTAGCAAAATGTTTTCCAATAGCTTTTATGGTGAGGTTTAATATGTGCAGGTGAATATAAGGACACATCGATTCAGTTCTGTGGCCATAACATGGACCAAGAGGGTCTTTGGACTAGGAAAGTAAGTGATCCGTATTCTTTTAAACCAGGTGCCATCACATGCTAAATTCTATAGTTAGGCGCAGGATTACAGCTGTCATCATGTATTATTATTGAAATACATTAGTAAAGTAAAAATCCTGTACGACGTCCTGGTAAATATTCAGTTTATCCTTCACCTGCAGGAACACTAGACGACGCGCAACTCCTTTATGTATGCGTTACGCCATGTTGCACAATATTACAGCTTTCGAGAACGCCTACATAATGTAAAATTTACACGACTGTATTAGCGACAGCTTGAGTGACATTGGAGCCGAAAATTTTGCGAAAATTTAGTGACTTCCTTGGGTCAGTTCAAGGTCACGGCTAAAAAGGAAAGTTAGCAACCACTGCATGCATCCGCATAATTACTTTTTCTTTCAAGGACAACTTTTCATATTACGCATGAAAGAAGGAGGTGTTCACGTGCACCTGTCACCTTGGCAATTCCTTATCTTTTGAATGGATGGCACAGTTACATATACATTCTTGTGTAGTTTTACACGTAACTTTGTGGATGAAACATCTCAGGAATAGTTAGTGCACGCACAACGACGTTCTCATATAGAAGTCAAAACGACACAGCAACATAGAAAAGAAACTCTCAAGGCGTCAAGGCGAGAAGCAACAGTTTAACATATGCACAACGACAGTGCAAATAAGTACATTTTTATAAATAAGGTACCTTTCATGCGTTCATAATGCGTGACAATGCCTCTGACTTAAGAAAACTTATCGCTTCTAAAGTGCACTTTTGCGCACTCTCATTTTGCGCCGTCTTGTCAGACATCCGCCCTAATGATATACACGAGGCAACGAACAAGGAACACAGCGCGTGGGCTTAAGACAACTGTATAGCACGGGGTTTTGAATATTTCACGTTTCGCAGGTGGCATTTGCGAAATGTGAGCCAGACACGCCCTTGCGAAACCTGCAGAGACAACGGACTTGCCGCAAAGTCCAAGCTTTGTTCTGAGTTTACGTTGATCACCGCTTTTGCCATCACGAAAGTAATTATATGAGCTCGACAGCGGAGGCACTTCATATCAGCTATTATGAAGGCACTTTGTGGTGCGAAAGCGTCAAATCGCTCGTTGACCGAAAAACCGGCGAACAGCCTCTGCAAAGCCTGCCCATGTAATATACGCAGCTATATTTCGAAACAGAGGGGGGGCGGTGGTAATTATAATGCCATGACGTCATGTTTTCTTGCTCGGAGTCCCGCAGAACTCAATGATAAGGGAGGTATGAAGCGAAATCCTTTAGTTGGAAAGTTTTGTTTGTACTTAATTGTGAAACAGTGCAGCGAAAGTTGCTTCACTGACAGTTGACATCATATTCCCGCGCTTTATTTTTTCTTGCTATATAAATATAAAGAAGGCCACACCTGTCGGAGGTTTTTAAAAAGGCAAGCGGCACAGGTGAAATGGAAGGCAAAAATTCAAAATGAGATACAGCAAGGGAATTGAATAAACCGAGAGAAATTGAGAGATAGCGGGAGATACGACAGAAAGGGAGAGAAATGCAAAACAAAGTGATACAGCGAAATCTGCATGAAAGCAAAACCAGAAAATAAGAGTAAATTGAACTATTACAAGCAAACAAAGAATAATGTCAGCAGTGAACCAACATGTGTGCGCATAACATTAACTTGAGCCCGAGGATTGCATTGTTTTCTCTTTACTAGACGTGAAACAAGGTTACAGCGCACCACACACACACACACACACACACACACACGCACACGCGCGCGCGCGCACACACACACGCACGCACGCACGCACGCACGCACGCACGCACGCACGCACGCACGCACGCACGCACGCACGCACGCACGCACGCACGCACGCACGCACACACACACACACACACACACACACACACACACACACACACACACACACACACACACACACACACACACACACACACACACACACACACACACACACACACACACACACACACACACACACACACACACACACACACACACACACACACGTCTTTTCGTCCTTTCCTCCCCGTAACACTTTGATGGAGAGTACGGCTTCTTCAACACTCAAGATGGATCTACTCAGCGGACGCTCCGTGGCTCCATCTGCCGTGCCTACTCAAGACGATGATGACAGTACTTCAGGCACTTCACCGACCGTGCCCGAACCGACTACCATCAACCGCGATCTTGAGCTGGTACAACCACGTGACCCCGGTATATTTTCCGGCGACGGCAACACTGATGTAGCAGACGAAGGAAATATACGAACGCGTAAGCGGACTCAACAACTGGGACCATGCATTCATGCTAGCCAACGTAATGTTTCACCTTGCCGGAACGGCACAAGTTTGATTTACAAACTACAAAACAAGAATTCATGACTTGGGATGCGTGTAAACAAAAGCTGACCATTTTGTTTGGCAAGCCGATCGGACGCCGTCGTGACGCTCAGAAAGCACCTGCCTGCTGGGTTCAGGCTTGCAGCGAGTCCTACTTAACATATATTCTCGACATTATAACGCTTTGCCTCAAAATCGATGAAAATATGCTGTAAGTATAAAAGGTCGCCCACATCCTCAAGGGCATAGCGGACGACACATTTACCCTTCTCATTTTCAGACTCCTCCACAGTTTAGGTTGACTGAATGCCGGCGCTTCGAAGAAACGCAAAATCTTCGACATCTATGTGCGAGGACCACCGCCTACCACCCGTTCCTGTTGCACCAGAAAATATAGTGCGTATCATCCGAAGCGAGCTTGAAGCTGCCTCACCTGTTTAGCCCCATGTGCGTGCCCCTGCCGATTCTGAAACGACAATTTCCCTCATCCAATCCATTGTACGGCGAGAACTAGCCAATGTGGAACTGCAGTCGCTTGGCCCAGTCAACACACCAGACTACCAGCCACCTGTATCGCCTGTTCCATACCGACCCTCGTATACGGTTGTTCTCGTTGCACCAACTCGGCAGCATGGCGCACCTCAGATGACAGGCCTATCTGCTTCTGCTGTGGATGTGTCGGACATATTTCCTGCCATTGCCGCACTCCGTGGAACTCACAACCTCGCCAGACGTACTCAACTTTCGATGTCCGGCTGACAGTTCTCGCATGCCGACGCACGTTCAAGACAGTCCTGATCCGCCCTCATTGCCTCCGCGATGGAGCCGCCCTCCGTCGCCATCACGATGTCAGTTCCGGTCGACCCAGCGCCGTCGCTTTTCTTATCCCGCCTATCCCCTCAGCTCCTCGGAAAACTAACGGGCGCAGCTCTGCAAGGTGAGCCTGCCGTGACGACCCGACCCGTAATTCCTCTGTGTACGCTAACTGGACATCCCAACGTCATCAACATAGACGTGGACGGTACACCTGTAATAGCTCTCATTGACACCTATGCCCACATTTCAGTTATGAGCTCCGTCCTCCGTACTCGTCTAAACAAAGTTCTTACTCCCGCTCCGTTCACTGCAGCCCGCGTAGCTGACGGTGCAACTCCGATTGTTACTGGGATGTGTACCGCCTGTTACTGTTGCTGGATGCCATACTTCTGCTATGTTTGATGTTTTGGAACAGTGCCCCCATGAAATCAGCTTGTGAGTCAATTTTCTGTCTGCACATTCGGCCATTTCTGACTGCTCTGCCGGCATTGTTCAACTCGCCCTACCATGTGACGTTGAGCCTTCTGATCCGAAGCCTAGTCGACTATGTTCTGCTTAATGCATTCGCCTACCCCGTGTTCCTGTGACGTTCATAGACGTCATTCCCGATCCACCAGTCGCCGACGGTGAATATCGTATCACCCAACTCTGATGGTCTCTGTTTGCACAACGTCACGCTCCCACACACAGTCATCCGTATAAAAAAAGTACTGCGTGTCTCCCAATTATGAATTTTGGCCTATGTCCGCAAGCGCTGCCTCAGGGTACCTCCCTTGCAACCATTTCACCAGCCTGCGACTACAATATTTCCGCGTCGACTTCTAATGCGCCGTCGCCTACAAGTCCCACTTCGGATCATGCAAATGTGTTAGAAAGCGTGACAAAAATGATCGCTTCTGACCTTCCAGCTCCCTACGTCAACTCGCTCCGTTGCCTTCTCGCATCGTACTGAGACATATTTGACCTCAGTGAGTGACCACTGGGCCAGACATCCGTTGTGAAGCATCGCATCAACACTGGCGATGCAAGTCCGATACACCGACAACCCTATCGTGTATCCTCCACTGAACGCCAAGTCATACAGAAGGAATTCATCAAGATGCTTGCCCGAGATATCATTGAACCTTCTTCAAGTCGTTGGGCTTCCCCTGCCGTGCTTGTTAGAAAGAAGGGTAACAGCTGGCGCTTCTGTGTAGACTACCGGAATCTTATCAAGGTAACGAAGAAAAACATGTACCTCCTGCCACGGATAGGTACCGCCCTTGAGTGCTTCCACGGTGCAAAATATTTTTCTTTGATAGACTTGCGTTCGGGGTACAGGCAGATTGCTGTTGACGACATGGACCGTGAAAAGACCACCTTTATTACACCTGACAGCTTCTATCAGTTCAAGGTAACGCCATTTGGGTTATGCAATGCCCTAGCTACATTCGAACGTATGATGAACGCTCTCTTTCACGGTTTTAAGTGGTCAATTTGCTTGTGCTAACTCGACGACGTAGTTATCTTTTCGCCGACATTGGAACACATCTGAAGCGTCTGTGAACAATTTTTTCTATTTTCCGCAAAGCAGGTCTCCAACTGAACTCGTCAAAATGCAACTTCGGTCGCCGGCAACTTATAACTGTTCTCCGACACCTTGACGATTATTCTGGTGTTCGCCCTGATTCCGATAAAGTTCGTGCCGTCAAATGTTTACCTGTGCCGACCTGTACCAACGGCATTCGAAGCTTTGCAGGCCTCTGCTCCAACTTTCGCAGATTCTTAAGCAAATTTTGCTGACGTCGCACATCCTCTCATAGAACTTCTGAAAAGAAGACGCGCCCTTTGCTTGGGGTCATGAACAAGCTAGTGCATTCACTGAGTTAACCAAGCGACTCACGTCGCCACCAATTCTCGGCAATTTTGACATATCCGCACACACAGAAGTGCGCACAGACGCCAGCGGTCACGGTATCGGCGCTGTTTTGGCTCAACGACAGCACGGTTGCGAACGTGTCATTTCGCACGCTAGGCGTCTTCTGTTCCCAGCCGAACACAACTACGCGATCAACGAACGCGAATCCTTCGCCCTTGTTTGGGTAGTGGGCAAATTTCGCCCCTACCTGTGCGGAGGGGAGTTTACAGTTGTGACTGATCACCATGCTTTACGCTGGATTTCGTCCCTAAAAGATCCTGCTAGTCGTGAGTAATACTTGTTGGGGGGCTAGTTGGTGCATGTTTCCAGAAGAGGGTTATAGCGCCGAAAAAAAACACAACACACAGCAAGCGAGACGGGACAGGCGCAACTTCCAACTGTTTATTCACCGCGTATGCGAATGAATATAAGGACAAATAAAGATGGGTAGCAAGAACCACACATGCGCACGAGGTTTTTCCAAAAGGCAGATAAAGATAGGTGAGGTACACACGTATCTCACGCCCATGTATCTAAAAAAGCAGTTTCATTCTTATAAATGGAGATAGATGGGGCGCTAACACAATCGCTACATTTTCTTTCAATATAGCAGGCCTCCAAAAATTCACGGGCTGTCTGGTCCTTACTTTTGTTTAAAACCTTTGCTTCTTTCAGCCTTGCCACACACTTAATCTTCCTTGCTTCTCCGCAGGCTTTACAATGATGCGGCAGATGAGAACCAGTGCCATTTTTTAAATCCCGATTATGTTCCGCTAATCGGTCGTTAATACAACGGCCGGTTTGTCCGATGTACTTCTTTCCGCATGTGAGAGGTATCTGATATACGACTCTCACGGCACATTTAACAAGCGGAGCTGCATGTCTCTTTTTACAGTCAGTTTTGTTTACCTTGTTGGGATCAGTTTTTGCGCACAAGCCAGCCAGTTTCTTTGGGGCGGAAAAAAACCACAGGAACCTTATATTTTGTCGCTACATGCTTCAAATTGTGCGCTACCTTATGGGTGTACGGGATGACAACCGGTCTACTTCTGCTTTTGGGGACGTCATCTTGGTCGCCCTTCTTTGTACCTTCTTTTTTCAATTTTCGCAGCAAGGCTTCAGCTACTCCGGTTAAGATCGAGGTTGGAAAGCCTGCTTTTTCCAACTTCCGTATCTGCGTGTGAAAGCTTTCCTCTGCCTTATGGCAACAAGATTTCTTCAGCGACGCTTCCAGGCACATCTGAGCAATGGCGCGCTTTACTGTCTTTGAATGGAGGAATCATTCCCGTCAAGCCGTTTTTACGGCTTTTAGCCCAGCGGACCTTCCAGCTTATTGTCTGGTAAATAAACTTGAATTTGAATTTGAATTTGAATAGGGCATTAGTTCTTTTTGTGCGCGAGGGCGATACATCCAGCAAAAGCTTTGGTCATTAAGGGTGATGTCAATATCTAAACACTGCACTCTGTTGCCTTGGGCAAGCTCATGGGTGAAGTCCAAACCTTTTCGAAGTAGATTAAAACCAGATAAAACTTCTTCCACTATTTGTGGGTAAGATGAGGAAACCTGTTTCTTTAAAATAATTAAAAAATCGTCAACATATGTAAAAGTTTTCAGCACTTTGTCTTCGTCGAAAGTATCCGCCAGTGACCTGTCCATCTGTGCGAGAAAGATGTTACATAGCACTGCAGCGACGCAGGAACCAATGCAAATACCTTTTTTCTGGACAAACAGCTGGTCTTCAAATAATACCACCGTGCAAGACAAGTAGTACTCTAACAATGCCAAGAAATTCGCAACAGAAACACCGGCAGAGTTCTGGAAGGAAATCGTCCCATTCTTTTCAATGCACTACTGTACAGCGGCTAACAACTCAGTCTGTGGGATAGAATAGAACAGATCAACAACGTCAATGGAAAACATATAACCTGAAGACTTATTGTCATTGAAAAATTTAACAACATCAAGAGAGTTTCTGCAAGAAAATGGGTCTTCGACATCTAACCCATTAAGTTGCCTTAGCAGGAAACCACTAACATGGCTCTGCCAAGCCCCTCTTTCACTCACGATACATCTGAACGGTATTCCTTCCTTATGTGTTTTCTCCGTGAAAAACACTTGTAAGCTATTTCCTTTACAAAGTCGAATACTTTCAGCAATGCTCGCAGAGTTCGCGCGGTAATGTGGCGTCAGGTACGTCTTCTGTACGATTGGCTGCAATGGATATGTTTTTCCCAGAACTCTGCGAACATTGCAGGTGTGAAACTAGAGTCCTTCAGGCGGCTCGCTGCTCAAACTAGTGAATTCCTGTGGAAAAAGACATTGCCGGTATTATCAAAATGTGTTGAAAGAAGAAACCAAGACAGCAGCATGGCGCTCAGGGTTCTGGGGGGTACTAGTATCCCGGATGATGTAGTTGCTGTTCTTAGGAAGGGCCCGAAGTACAGCATCGAGCCGAGGATTCCAGGGCATGAGCTACTTTCCTTGAATCGAAGGATTGCCGGTAAAGCTGACCCAGAGGACCAGGAAAGGTGCTTGCTAGACGGCGGGGACAGCCTCAACAGGACCGTGCCCATCAACGGAGCTAGACATGAGTCGACCACCAAAAGAGTCGTCAAGTTTTTCGCCGACCAGAAGCTGCGACTCACTCAAGTGGACAAGCAAGGTGGATTCGTCATCATTCCGTCTGGTATGTTCAACGAGAAGGCTCATGAAGCTGTGCACAGGAATTTCCGGAAGACTGTGGTTAATCTGGGAAAGCTGAAATCTATTGCGGTTTCTCTGTGTGAAAGTATTGGCTTGGACAGAATTGCTAAAGGTATTCGGCTTTGTAAAGGAAATAGCTTACAAGTGTTTTTCACGGCGGACACACATAAGGAAGGAATACCGTTCAGATGTATCGTGAGTGAAAGAGGGGCTTGGCAGAGCCATGTTAGTGGTTTCCTGCTAAGGCAACTTAATGGGTTAGATGTCGAAGACCCATTTTCTTGCAGGAACTCTCTTGATGTTGTTAAATTTTTCAATGACAATAAGTCTTCAGGTTATATGTTTTCCATTGACGTTGTTGATCTGTTCTATTCTATCCCACAGACTGAGTTGTTAGCCGCTGTACAGTCGTGCATTGAAAAGAATGGGACGATTTCCTCCCAGAACCCTGCCGGTGTTTCTGTTGCGAATTTCTTGGCATTGTTAGAGTACTACTTGTCTTGCACGGTGGTATTATTTGAAGACCAGCTGTTTGTCCAGAAAAAAGGAATTTGCATTGGTTCCTGCGTCGCTCCAGTGCTATGTAACATCTTTCTCGCACAGATGGACAGGTCACTGGCGGATACTTTCGACGAAGCCAAAGTGCTGAAAACTTTTAGATATGTTGACGATTTTTTAATTATTTTAAAGAAACAGGTTTCCTCATCTTACCCACAAATAGTGGAAGAAGTTTTATCTGGTTTTAATCTACTTGGAAAAGGTTTGGACTTCACCCATGAGCTTGCCCAAGGCAACAGAGTGCAGTTTTTAGATATTGACATCACCCTTAATGACCAAAGCTTTTGCTGGATGTATCGCCCTCGCGCACAAAAAGAACTAATGCCCTATGATTCCTCCATTCAAAGACAGTAAAGCGCGCCATTGCTCAGATGTGCCTGGAAGCGTCGCTGAAGAAATCTTGTTGCCATAAGGCAGAGGAAAGCTTTCACACGCAGATACGGAAGTTGGAAAAAGCAGGCTTTCCAACCTCGATCTTAACCGGAGTAGCTGAAGCCTTGCTGCGAAAATTGAAAAAAGAAAGTACATAGAAGGACGACCAAGATGACGTCCCCAAAAGCAGAAGTAGACCGGTTGTCATCCCGTACACCCATAAGGTAGCGCACAATTTGAAGCATGTAGCGACAAAATATAAGGTTCCTGTGGTTTTTTCCGCCCCAAAGAAACTGGCTGGCTTTTGCGTAAAAATTGATCCCAACAAGGTAAACAAAACTGACTGTAAAAAGAGACATGCAGCTCCGCTTGTTAAATGTGCCGTGAGAGTCACATATCAGATACCTCTCACATGCGGAAAGAAGTACATCGGACAAACCGGCCGTTGTATTAACGACCGATTAGCGGAACATAATCGGGATTTAAAAAATGGCACTGGTTCTCATCTGCCGCATCATTGTAAAGCCTGCGGAGAAGAAAGGAAGATTAAGTGTGTGGCAAGGCTGAAAGAAGCAAAGGTTTTAAACAGAAGTAAGGACCAGACAGCCCGTGAACCTTAGGAGGTCTGCTATCTTGAAAGAAACTGTAGCGATAGTGTTAGCGCCCCATCTATCTCCATTTATAAGAATGAAACTGCTTTTTTAGATACACGGGCGTGAGATACGTGTGTACCTCACCTATCTTTAGCTGCTTTTTGTAAAAACCTCGTGCGCATGTGTGGTTCTTGCTACCCATCTTTATTTGTCCTTATATTCATTCGCATACGCGGTGAATAAACAGTTGGAAGTTGCGCCTGTCCCATCTCGCATGCTGTGCGTTGTGTTTTTTTCGGCGCTATAACCCTCTCCTGCTAGTCGTCTTGGTCGATGGGCTCTACGACTCTAGGAGTACTCTTACAGAGTTGTGCACAAGACAGGCCGACTACATGAGGACCCTCATTGCTTTTCGCGTCCTCCAGTCGATCCACCAAAACTGCCCCACAGTGACGAGTCTGCTTTTGTACTGTCGCTTACCGCATTTAGGAACCTCGGAGACGAGCAAGCGCGTTATCCTTACGTGAGAGAAATCATACGTAAGCTGGAAACTTGCGTCTCGACAACTAACCCTTCTCTACGCATTTTCGTGCACCTAGAGGTATTTTATATCGTTACAACATGCACTCTGATGGATCTGAACTGCTTCTCGTCCATCCTAGGGGCATGTGTAAGATCGTCCTCGGCCAGTTTCGCGATATTCCCACTGCTGGTCATCTAGGAGTTTCGAAGACCTGTGACCATGTTCGACGTCGCTTTTTCTGGCCCGGAATTTACCGTTCTCTTTTCCGCTACGTTGCTTCCTGTAAATCTTGTCAGCACCGCAAGAAACCAGCGGCGCTTCCAGCTGGGCGCATTCAGTCCATTGAAATAACAGCAGAACTGTTCTTTAGGGTCGGTTTTGACCTCCTTGGCCCTTTTGCTCTCTCGGTTGGTGAAGAGAAATAGACAGCAGTTGCAACGGGCTACACCACTCATTATGCAATTACACGCGCTCTCTCTAGCAGCTGTGCAACGGACGTGGCTGACTCCCTCCTCGAAGAAATAGTACTTCACCACGATTATCCTCTATAACTGCTGACCGACCGAGAAAGGTACTTTCTATCACAAGTTGTTGAGGACATCTTGCACACCTGTGCTACACAGCACAAATTTACTGACAGAGTGACTTAATAGAACTATCACAGACATGTTAGCCATGTACGTGTCCGCTGACCGTAAGTATTGGGACGCCACTCTTCCTTTTGGAACATTTGCCTACAACACGTCCCGGTATGATTCCGCAGGCTTTTATCCATTTTTTCTTTTATACGGTCGAGACTCTGCACTTCCTTTCGCATGCTCCTTCCGAGTGCTCTTCACACGACGTCAGAATACGCCCGTGATTTCATTTCGAGAGCTGGAGATAAGCGTGAAAGTGCCCGCTGGCGTTTCAACGCTTCGCAGGAAAAGCAGTGATGTCTCTATGACGCGCGCCATCGCGATGTCCTTTTAAACCCTGGTGACATGGTCCTCCTCTTGGCACCATCACGATGTGTTGGTCTTTCTGAAAAGTTGATTTCGTCATATTCTGGCCCATATCGTGTCATGCGCAATGTAACCACGTGACACATGAAATCGAACCTCTCGATGTCACCATGGCTCGGTCTGCCTCTGACATCGTCCACGTGACAAGGCTAAAGTCATATTACGTGGACCCACCAAGCACCGGGACGGTGCCTTCGCCGCCGAGGGTCATACTACGAGGCGCTGTCAACGATGAATATGAAGAGAGAGAGAGGACGACGACGCTCGGTGATGTTCGTGTCGTTCGGAAGCCATCCTGAGTGACATTCGAAGCATCCTTCTGTGTATAAACTGTGAATATGTTGTATGTCTTTTCCTCCTCGTAAGGATATATATATATATATATATATATATATATATATATATATATATATATATATATATATATATATATATATATATATATATATATATATATATATATATATATATATATATATAGCGAAACAAAAATTGCTCAGTGGACAGCTGACCTTATGGTTCTACTCTTTATTTTATTTTGCTAAAAAAAAGAAACGCCACACGTGACGGATGCTTTTGAAGGATGCAAACGGCACAGGTGAAATGGAATGAAAAAAATATGAGCTACGGAAAGAGAATTCAATAAACTAATAAAGATTGAGCCATGCCCCGGAGATGAGACAGAAAGGTATAGAATTGAAACACACACGCACATTTGAAAAAGCGGCAGCGCAGAAAAGACATGTACGGAGACAAGATGATAAGGACGAGAGCTGAACTTCCAACAACATGATTGTGAATAATATGTAAGCGCCTTTTTTATACACGTCCGCGACTTTTTGCACTGCCGCCTTTTCAGATATGTGCTGTTATGTTACAAATTAAGTTTCTTTTATTTATTTAGAAGAATAGCGCAAACTTCCCAAGCATAACAAGCGCCTAAAGAATGGAGCGAATTCGTGTATTTCAAGCAGAGACCATATCTTTCTTTACAATTTTTTTTGTTAGTTTCTTCTTGTGCTTTAATGCCTAGCGTTTAAGATCAAGCTTTAAGATGGGTAAGGTTACTTAAACAGACCTTGTAGCAGTTTTTTCGACAATAGTAAGAAAATGGTGCTGATCTGTAGACTAGGCTGTAAGCCAAATATAATTCCATTACGTGCCGCAGGTAATGTAGAACCTCGTTTCAAGAATGGTAGTCTTGTGTTCTCTCCTTCGCAATGTCATCAGCAGCTACGTCTCAAGCAGCCAACCAATATATATATAAAAGCGATTTTATAATGGCAACAGAAATTTGGAGGTCGCTTAAGCTTCGCCTTTAAGAGTGGAACAAGATAGCATTCAAGGATCCCTGACTGGTTTTTATCACGCTTCCCGACATCTTCAGCTTATATATATGTAACCGTCATATCTTCCTGGAAACGCTGACGGTGAACTCTATGCACGAAGGCGAGCTTTCTGGTTTCTTCAGAGCGAGCGTTCCAAACCACGCTTTGGCAGCTCTTTGACGATGGCCCGTGGTCTGACACAGTCTCCACATGATGTCACCGCTTACAACTAAATACGACACTTTATGTGCGAAACTTCCATAGCGAGCCACCATCGAAAGAAAAGCTTAACGTCATTCCAACGTCTGGTCCCCCATAGTCAAATATCGCTTTTTCTCATCTCGTGTTTACCCCCAGAATACTTTGAATTCACAGTGCAAGGTACTGTGGCAGCTGATGCCTTCTAAGAAGTTAACCAAATTTTTTTTTATCAGTAGTGAGCACGAGGCCCAAAATCCAGTTACCACGCATGCCAACTGAAACAAACTGGTGGAAGTCAAATAAGGAAAGAACATGGAGAAAATTCTGATACTCTCGTTTTCTTGTGCCACCAACGGCCATGCATGCCCGCCAGTCAATATCGGAATAAAATTAAACTCCCCAGCCAGGATTAAGGAGGACATCGAAATTTTGTTCTGAACTGTATTTACTGATTCGTCTAAGCACTCTGAAAGATCATAAGCTAGCTGAATTCGGTGGGTGCAAGCAGGCTCCGACAGCGCAAGTCGCAGCCGGAATGGCGAAGCATCATCCGTCGAAGCCACGTCTCGGCGGCAATGCCGTGTGTCCAAATTCTTTCTTGAAGCGATTACCCCTCTACCAACTCGCGAAGACGATGTATCTTTTCTAAATATTGTAATTTGTGACAACATAGAGGGCTCATGGTCAGATATGTCAGCGCTCCACACAGTATCTGTGCCCAGCACTTCGAGGAAAGCCCAAAAACAGTTCTGTTTGGGAAATGGGCGCCTGAAATTTGGTATTAGGAATGATAAAACTGCATCCGTGCTTTTCTCCTCAGGTCAGTGTTTCGTAGTGGGAATAAATTTTCGGCACCGGCCACTTACTTGATTAGTCAATGGTTGGAAATAACACAGTTTTGTTAGCTGCAAGATTTTCCAAGAAGAATTTATATCTGTGTTCCGTGTTTATCGCGTTTTTATTTTCGCACGCAAATTATCAGATTTCTTGCCATTTAATTACACCCTGGGCCAGAAGTAGTCCTCAATCTATACATGACGTGTTTCCAGCTTCATTAGCTTAATGGGGTTTTATTTTTAAAATTTCCGAACTTTACAGTGGTAGGGAGAACTCAGTCCTGCTTACCTTCTCCTAATCTCTGGACACGCTCAATTTAGCCCACTGGAAAACGTAAATTCTTGGTTACAAATTCTCCGACGAGTGCTTCGGTGTCTTTCTATGTTTCTCAACACTGTTCATAAATGCATTTGAGTAATAATTATTCTGGCGCATACAGTTACTCAAGTCATCAAGGGCTAGTTTTCATTGTTCCTTTAGTACAGTCTCAGTTCTCTTCAGCTTACCTGAAGAATATATGTAGAGAAGCCCTATATTGTGAAATGCCTTACGACGGTGATGAATGGTTGATCTTTCTTCGAGTTTGGAAGGACCTCGTTTAGGTTCAGTGGATTTTCATTGAATGAACTTTACATTTGCTATTATATCTTTTCGAAACTTTCGTTTGAAACCGCCAGTTCAAGTCATTTTCAAATATAAGTCTATGTGGTAAAAGAAATGCAAAAGAAACATCTTAACTATTTAATACTCACTGTATTTAAGGAATGTCGAACGTATTTCGTGAAACACCGGCTATAAAAACCGTGTGTTCTCATTTAAACCCCTATGGTCATATTGGATAGTAAACGAAAGATATGGCTTTTCTTTCTTGTTCAGTTTTTAAATGTGAATACATTCAGAATTTTTTTTACGCGTACCTCTACTGATGTCCTATAGAAAATTCGTCTTTTTGGTCAAAAAGCATGACAATGGCCGGAAAAATGACCAGGGCAGCACATGTGCATAAGCTTCGCATTTACTAAAGGTTTATGAAAAAAGAACTGAGCCCGTCGACACCAGATGTTCGCTTCCCAAGCAATGAACGAATGCGTGGGAATCAAACAACTAAAGGAAAAGAAAGGAAACAAAGGGAGGCCCTAAGGTATATGGTACTCTTAGCGAACTAAGTTCCACTGAGACGAGAGTTAGTTTGAAGAGCGAGTTGCCATCAAGATTGGCCTTCTCAAAAGGGTTTAGCGGAAACGGATAATATTGGCTTATGGCCGGCTTAAGTATAGTATAAGGACAAACAGGCAAGAAGCTGGGAAAGAAATGGGAAATATTGTGTGAAGAATCCAAGAAGCTCAGGAAAGGTTTGCAGCGTACTTATTGCGGAAAAGCCTTCGCACTTAGCAGGCATTATGGTTTTGGAAGTCGGCCTCTACGAACATAAGATAGAGCAACATAAAAAAAAAAAACTAGAGCTTGAAGGAGAGATCCCTGGAGGTATTAGGAAACAATCTTGGGCTATTGTGGACAGGGCTAGCGTTGTCGCTGCGCCGTAGTGCTCCTGAGGGTTCGAACTCAGACGAGAGGGTAAAAGATAAGTGAGATAGCTTGCGACATCATTAAAAGGTAGCGTTGCTTTCGAATCTGGGAGAAACTTTCTGAAGCAGAAAAGCTTTCGTAGTGCAGATTCCACGTCAGTGTTTCTGCTTAATCAAATAAAATTGAAATTAGAAAAAGTGGATTTTTTTTAAATGTCAAAAGCTTATATCTCATTTGTTAGTTACGTCAGGCGTTAGCGCGAGCTTCGCTTGCTATGGGTAGTAGATAAGCCATGAATGCAGAAACAGCAATTCGGACAGCTTTATTCTGTTGCTGTGACTTTGCCAGCTCATGTATCACAGCAGGAGAAACCAGCGCACGGAGCACTATTGGACCACGCGTTTCTGCGGACAGTGTGGACAATATTTATTTATTATTTATTTTCAGATACTGCAGCCCAGAAGAGCTATTGCAGGAGAGAAGTGGTTCTTGTGGGAAAGGAGGAAAGGCTGGCACTATCTTCTGCAACCCATGCGGGAGCACGGCTTAGCGCCAGCAGGGTGGTGGAGATGGGATTAAAAGAAAGAGAGGGTAGGAGGGAGAAAGGTAGAGGGTTGTCCCAGCAGCATCAGAGCAGCGCGGCCGGGAGGGCCCAGCGGGTTCGACCGGAGGAGTAGGCTGGAGGTAGACCGCATCGGAGGTGGCCCAGTAGAAGTGAAGTAGTGGCGGATCAGGAAGCCCGAGCTGGTGGGATGGCCGTTAGGCCATCCGTCTTTGTAGAAATTTCCTATGGTCTCGCCGAGAGCCCCGACGAGTCGAGGTACTCGATGACACTTAGGAAGGCTGGTAGTTGATAGCGACAGGGGAAGAGGACATCTTCCTGTCGTAAACATGGGAGCCCCAGGCGGTGGAACTCTTGCAGAAGTCGGCCGCGGTGCTGTAGGTGAGCAGGGAAGGCCAGCAGGAGGTGCCCCAGAGTCTCTGCTTCACCACAGGAAGCACAGGATGGCAAGGTGGCTTTCCCAAGGCGGTGCCGGCGGGCTGCCGTCCATTAGCAGCGAATTCGCAGTCGGAGCAACAGGGAGGCATCCCTTCGTAGGAGGCCGTGCTGTGGAAGAGGCCGTGGAGGCCGGCCCAGGGATACCCGTTTGTACGGGTGGCACGCGATGATGTGCCGGCGCCTCGAGAAGTCTGCGGTCGTTACAGCAGGGCTGAGGGGGACGCTTGAGTGGTGGGCACTTTTTGCAAGAGTGTCCGCCTCTTCATTGCCCGGGATCCCCACGTGTGCCGGTAGCCAATGCAGGGATAGTGAGCATCCTGCTTCCTGAAGGGCCGTCAGTCTTGAAGAGAGCAGCGCAACTCCAAGGCTAGCCCTGTCAGGGTTCTGCAGGCAGAGCAGCGCCGCCTTGGAGTCGCAGAACATGGCTGTCGGGGTCGCTGGTAGCTCCTCTGCAAGTAGGTCCACAGCAAGGTGGAGTCCTGCTAGCTCTGCTGCGGTTGAGCTTGCATGTCCCGGGAGACGGCACAGCTTGCTCTTTTGTAGGGCCGGTGCAACGCAGGCTGCTGTGGATGAGCCCGTATCCGGTATCACCGATCCATCGACGAAGATGTGAAGGTCGTCCCCAAGTCTCTCTTGGAGGAGAGAGGCTGCCGTCTGCTGTAGGGCACATGCAAGGGAACGGTTCTTCGAGACACCTGGCAGCTCCGTCGAGATAGGGATTGGTGGCCGATGTGGTGGGAGATGATGTGCAGCGTTTGCAGGCGTGTCCCCTATGACTTCCTTATAGAGGCCACACAGCCGTCCCATGTGTGATGCTGGCCGGGAGCGTAGGCGGGTCAGGAGTGCTTGACCATCTGTGGCATGGTGTAGGCGATCAATATGTCGCAGCCCCTGTTGCAGGAAGAGTAACGACAGGGACCAGGCACCTGCCTCAGCCAAAGTGGCGGCCACTTGTGAATACAATACGTGGAAAATACAAATCACAATACAAAAGAAGCATGAGTGAGTAACATAGCTAAAGGGAGCACTCAATAGCATCCCCAAATTCTTTATGTGGTAAACAACGGATGGAACCAGGCAGGTCCATTCCAGAGTTCAATATTCCTAGGAAAAAATACTGTATTTAAAAGTGTAGGTTCGAGCAAAAAAATCGGTAAGTTTAAGTGACTGCTGTTTCTCGTGATTAGGGGCTTTGCATGGGTCAGATATTTGTTAGGGGGAGCATAATGGGGGGAGTAAAATAGAGAGTGTAGAAGTTTCAGAGAATTAATTTGGCGACAGTGGGAAAGAGGGGTTAAACCGAGCATATGCATTAGATGACGGGGAAAATATTCAGTCATAGCGGCGGTATATGAAACGAACCGCCTTATTCTGAACAGATTCAATTTTGTGGATGTCCGAAATTTTGTAAGGGTTCCATATGATAGCCGTATACTCAAGAATAAATCTTACAAGTGTTTTGTACGTAATGAGTTTAGTTTCTGTCGGGGCAGCACGTAGGGTTCGCGGCAGGTAACCAAGCTTTTTTAGTGTTTGTTTCAAGTTGTTAGAATATGTTCTGACCAGGATAACCTTGGAGTGAAAAGGAGGCTTAAATATTTATATTCATATTCGCGTGGCAGAAAAGTAAATTTATAGGAGTAATTGAAATATGAGCAATTAGCGTGCTTGTGAAAGGACATGATGACTGTTTTTTAAAAGTTAATGTTCATTTGCCAGAGTTCGCACTCTTCACAAAAACTTATAAAAGATTGATTCAGAGTGTTATGATCACTGTAGAAATGACATTGTAGAGAACGCAGTCGTCAGCGTAAAGCCGAATTTTTACTGAAACAGTGTTTGAAATATCGTTAATATAAAGAAAAAAAAAAGCAATGGCCCTAAAATAGAACCTTCGGGTACTCCGAAAGATACTGATGCGTCAGGAGAGTTGAATAAATTAAAAGAAACATGCTGTGAACGATCATAAAGAAAAGTACGGATCCAGTCAACAAGAAGACAGGTATTAAGGATAAGGCTTAGTTTATGTAATAATTTAGGGCGTGGTACAGCATCAAATGCTTTGGGGAAAATGAATAAAGAGCGCATATACTTGATGACCTAAATCAAGAGCAAAATTGATGTCATGTGTAAATTCAGTTAATTGAGTCACGGAGTTAAAACCGTTACGAAATCTATGGTGAGCGCTGCACAAATGATATTAGACTCGAGAAAAGTGATAATGTGTTTATAAATTATGTGTTCAAGGAGTTTGCATGCATGAGAAGTTAAAGAAGTGTGTCTATAATTTAAAAAAGATTGTTTCTGCCCAGATTTGAACAATGTAATGACTTTAGCCCGTTTCCATGAGCGAGGAACTATACAAGTAGAGACTGATTTCTCAAAAATTAATGTAAGGTATTGACACTTCCAAAGCGCATAACGATGAAGGAACACATTGTTGACATTGTCTGGACTGCAGCCTTTTTTGGTGTCAACATTTAAAATAACGTTCAGGACTCCTTGCTTAGGTATTGTAACATTGTTAATTGCATAGGACATGTTAGTTGTCCTGGAGCAGGGTGCAATTACGCCATCGTCCTGTGTAAATACAGTCTGAAAATATTCATTGAATGCTTTAGCAATAGCTCCAGGATCACTTATTTCGGAATCGTCTAATAGAAATATCTGGGTGGTGTTTTTCATAGGCGAAATCGAGCTCCAAAATTTTCGGGGGTTATTTTTAATTAATTTAGGTAGAGTGAACTGATAATAGAGGTTCTTAGCTGTATCAATTTTTTGACGGAGTTCTTCCTTCATAAAGCGAAACTGGTCATTTGTTTCAGCATTTATGTGGCGCTTCCGACGTGCTCTGGCTACTCGACGCTTCAAATGCAGTATTTCCCTTGTCATCCAAGGATGGTCAAGATTTTTGTTTTTTTGTTTTTAATGGCACATAGCGCTCTATGCAAGTATGGACAATGTTTGCAAAATGGTATACTATAGTATTGATATCACTGGTAGTGCATAACTGGGAGAATCTGTCGAATGAAATGCTTAATGTATCAAGTATGGATGCATCATCTCCATGATTATAATCGTAAAAACTGGTATATTCATGGTGGCGCCTTGGAACTGAAAAATTTATGGTAGCAATAACAGCTTTGTGATCGGAAATACCGTCAGTAATCTCACACTCAAAGCCGCTTGTAAAGAGCGGTGCATATAGGAAAATCAACTCTAGTAAGGCGCACTCTCTAGTAGGATCAGATACAATTTGTTTTAATCCAAGCGATAATGAAAGCTCAAGCAGTTCTCTAGAAAGAGGGGCGCTATCACCAGTTACCGGCAATGAAGCCCCCGAAACGTTAGGTACATTGAAGTCCCCCATGCAGATTAAATGTGAAGAGCCAAAACCGCGCTCTTGGATGAACGCGTTAAGGATCGTTATTTTATTTGAGGCATGTCTGGGAGGTCGATAAAACACACCAATGATTAGATTCGCTTTACTAAAGTGCACCTTACGCCAGATCGTCTCGATTTCAAGTGGGGATTGTATTACAGAAAACTGTAGGTCAGAGCGTAGAAACGAACCAACGCCTCTACCTCTGCCCGCTTTTCTGTCTACTCTTCAGACGTTATATCAAGGGGGGGGGGGGGTATCTCGCAGTCATAGATGTCGCTATGCAACCAGGTCTCAGTGACACCGATAACATGTGGGGCATGTGATGCCACCAAGGAGGAAAAGTTTGAATATTTGTTAGATAGGCTTCTTGGGTTAAGGTTTAATATACAAAGTTTATCCTGCACGTCATTGCTGAGTCAAGGGTTGTTCCCCTGGGAGAGCGGTAAATGATAGTGAGTGGTACCATCACGAGCTTTCGCAAGAGAGTTGGAAACAACCTGCCAATTCTATAGCTGATTATCAACAAACGCATGGTCGTACTTGAGGTGTACCCCTGAACCATTGTTACGGAATTGTGCTGTAGCGTCCCATAGTTTTTTACGGATGGAGCGCACGTTCGAAGAAAAATCTTCGGATATGCGCCACTGGGACCCTTTTAGTTTATAGCCATTTTTTAGAGCACTAATCTTTTCACAAAAATCTAGGAGCTTCATAATGACGGGGTGAGGTCTCCCACTTCTAGGTCTACCAAGCCTATGCAATCGCTCAATTTGAGGAAAATCAAGCTTGAGGACGTCAGTAAAAAATTCCTAACTTGCGATTGCAGCGATTCATTAGTGTCATGCTCAAATTCTGTTAGACCATAAAGAATAAGGTTGTTGCGACGTGAGCGATATTCTAAATCCTCATTTTGGGAAGAAAGTGTGTTAATAGTGGATGACATTTTCTGAATCTGGCTCTGTAACACGTGTGATCCGTCTATCCTCATCATTATTAAAGTCGGGGGTAAGCCTGCGAATTCTTACTTAGCTATTGTGGCATCTTAATTTATAGTAAGCCGGCTGGTGCTGCAGTTAGCACATAGTTACGCATTCATGTGAAGGCACCAGTTCGGTTATTCTCGGAGCATTATTTCCAAGGACATGAGTGATTATCGCACCGTTTTGGGGTCAACCCTTGCATCTCCTTTCACTTTTCGGTACTAAGCATTTCACTCAGCCGTACAACTTTTTGTTATAAATGCGGAGGCGCCGGATGTGGACGTATTGAACTTTCTGCAAAGCTTGATGCTCACTGTTTTCTCGGAGATTTCATGAACAGCGCCACCAGGATAGCATTGACTGAATCAGTGAGCAAGGGTATGGGCCTAGAATTACGATCACTTGCGTGATCTGTGCACGTAACAGAAAAGGCAAATGTCACATATGAAATCAAAGAAGATTTTGTCACTATTATTCACACGTAAGCAGCGCTTTTTTGATGATTCATTGATGTTGATTTATTCTTTCTTGAGTATCTTTGTTTGTATTCGCGTTAATTGTATTGCGAGCGTGGCGGTGGCGGGACCGTCAATTGCTTACAAGCGCGAAATCTCCAAACAATGTCTGACTGATCGAAGATGGCACCACTATAGGTTAAATGAGGCATAGCATTCCCGACTTCCTAGCGTATAAGGACGCAGCGTTCCCGAAAAAAGTACTGGGCCAGTTAACCCCCTCCCCCCACCCATTTCTTCCTCCTCATTGGCTCTAGTAGAACCGCTGTCCAAAGCTGTAGAAAGGCTGAAGACGCCTATGGGAACTGCCAAAGCCGCCTGCCTTGCGAGAGGCTCAGAGCTGCATTGTTACGGCGGCACTTCTCACCACTCTGAATATTTACCGAAGGGTGCTAGTTTCGGACGGCAAGAGACAGGCAGACGCGACGAGCGGGCGATACGCGCCTCGGGGCTTCTCGGTAAGCGCTGAAAACTTCTTCCTTTTTTACTTTTACACACAAGTGTTAAGTACTGTTCAATTTCACCGAAAATATATCGTGTACCTTGGCGCGTTCAAGGCCGCGCGCGTGCGTGAGATTCGGGAAACAAGAGGTTAGAACCCCACAGAATTGACACTATATCGTATTATAGAGGGCGGACAAATCAGCGGATCTCTTTGGCGTGTAGGGCGCCCTGGGCGGTACCTTCCGCGGGATTATCTGACTGAGCTATGTCAAATGCTCGGTTGCTATAATCAATAGTTCGAATCCCTCCCCCTTCCCCTGTTTATTTTTTTAAATCTGACGATGGTGTGTCGGAATATGACATACTCCAGTGCACTACATCTGCAAGCTTGGAGTGACGCCTGACACCGGCAAAAGATGCCGAGAGCGAATGGGGCTATATTAATCCAGGTACAACGAAATTACCAAGGCCCATTAAGCTTGAACAGACACTCCCTCACCAGAACAGGAATTGGCCTCCCTGGTGCATTATTCGGCCACTACCTCCCTAAGTATTCCTATAATTAACTCATGGCCCTCCATCCCCAGCTGCTGCGCAGCATCTGACCAAAGTGGTGGTCAGATCTGTAACGCAGCAGAGGGTGCCAAGAATCTCTGGGTCCGGACAGGCTGCCAATGGAAAGTGACCCTGTCAATCATTAACAGCCGAACTCTGTCGAGTGAGGCTAGGTTAGCAGGACTATTTGAGGAACTATCAGGCATTGTTTGGGATATCATCGGCCTTAGTGAGATTAGAACAGGTGAGGCGTATACATTGCTGAATAACGGCCATGTGCTCTGCTTTAGAGGTCTCCCAGATAAGAAGCAATACGGGGTAGGATTCATAATCCATAACGACATAGCGGGCAACATTGATGAATTCTACCGCATTAATGAGAGGGTAGCAGTAATCAGAATCAAACTTAATGAGAGGTATACATCAAAGGTAGTACAAGCCTACGCTGCAACATCCAGTCAAGATGATGAGGAAGTAGATCAGTTTTATGAAGATGTTGAATTAGCGATGAGACAAGTGCAAACTCAGTATACTGTAGTAATGTAGTAACTTCAATGCAAAAGTAGGGAAAAAGCAGGCTGGCGAACAAGCAATTGGCAACTACGGCGTCGATCTAGAAATGCTAGAGGGAAGATGCTGGTAGAATTCGCAGAAAGGAGTAAGCTGAGAATAATGAACACCTTTTTCAGGAAGCGTAGCAACAGAAAATGGACCTGGAAAAGCCCTAATGGTGAAACAAGAAAGAAAATTTATTTCATACGTTCTGCCGATCCCAGCATAGTGCAGGGTGTAGAAGTGATAGGTAGGGTAAAGTGCAGTGATCATAGGGTAATGAGGGCTAGGATTCACCTCAATTTGCACAGAGAAATAGTGCAATTGGTGAAGAAGAAACAGGTCTACTTAGAGGCAGTAAGGGTAAAAGCAGGCAAATTTAGGCTGGTGCTTGCAAACAAATATGCAGACTTAGAACAGGGAGATGAATCTGACATAGAAGTAATGAATGAAACCGTAACTAGGCTAGCTTCAGAGGCAGCAATCGAAGTGGGAGGCAAGGCACCAAGACAACCAGTTGGCAAGCTCTCCCAAGTAAAAAAGGACCTATTAAAGAAACGGCAAAGGATGAAAGTGTCCAACTCAATAAATAAGACATAATTCGCGAAAATGTCGAAACTGATCAACAAGGCGAAAATAAGTGATATTCGAAACTATAACGTGAGAAAGACTGAAGGAGCGGTAAAATATGGACGCAGCCTGAAATCAGTGAGAAGGAAACCTGGCGTAGGACAAACTAAGATGTGTGCACTGAAAGATAAGCAGGGCAATACCATCAGCAATGTCGAAAGTATAGTAAACCCGCGGAAGAATTCTATGCTGACCTGTACAGTACCCAGAGGACTCGGGATAACCCATTCAAAACAGTAATGAACACGAAACATAAACTACTCCTATAACTAGCGATGAGGTCAGAAGAGGCTTGCAAGACATGAAACGGGGAAAAACGGCAGGAGAAGATAAAATAACAGTCCATTTAATCAAAGATGGAGGATACATAATGCTTGGAAAACTGGCGGCTCTCTATACGAAGTGTCTAGGGACCGCAAGGGTCCAGAAAACTGGAAAAATGCGAACGCTATACTAATTCACAAAAACGGAGACGTTAAAGAATTGAAAAAAAAATTATAGGCCCATTAGATTACTCTCAGTATTATATTAAATTCACCAAGATAATCTCCAATAGAATAACGGCAATACTGGCATTTAGTCAACCAAGGGAACATGCAGGTTTCAGGAAAGGATAGTTTACAATGAATCGCACCCATCTAATCAGTCAGGTAATCGAGAAATCCGCAGAGTACAATCAGCCTCGCTATATGGCTTTCATAGATTACAAAAAGGAATTTGATTCAGTAGAGATACCAGCAGTCATATAGGCATTGCGTAATCAAGGAGTACAGACCGCTTACGCAAATACCTTGGAAAATATCTACAGAGATTCTACAGCCATCTTACTTCTACGCAAGAAAAGAGGAATATACCATTAAAGAAAGGGGTAAGACAAGGAGACACAATCTCTCCAATGCTAGTCACTGCGTGCTTGGAAGAAGTATTCAAGCTATTGAACTGGAAAGGCTTAGGAGTAAGGATCGACGGCGAATACCTCAACAACCTTCGGTTTGCCGATGACATAGTTATATTCAGGAATACTGCAGAGGAGTTACAACAAATGATTGAGGATCTTAACAGAGAGAGTGTAAGTGTGGGGTTGGAGTATAATATGCAGAAGACAAAGATAATGCTGAATAACCGGGGAAGGGAACATGGGTCCAGGATCGCCAGTCAGCCTCTAGAGTCAGTGAAGGAGTGCGTTTACCTAGGTCAGTTAATCACAGAGAACCCTCTTCATGAGAAGGAATTTCATAGAAGAATAAAAATGGGTTGGATCGTGTACGGTAGACATTGTCAGCTCCTGGTTGGAAGCTTACCATTGTCAAATTGCGGGTGCTAGTTGGAATCGGTTAGCGCAGGACAGGGGGAATTGGAGATCACAGGGAGAGGCCTTCGTCCTGCAGTGGACATAAAATAGGCTGCTGCTGCTGCTGCTGATGGTGATGATGATAAAGAACACAATGAACGTTCGTTAGCGATCTAACAGGCCATGTCTTCTTTATTGAGAGGAATAAATAAAGGGGTCTGGAGACAAATAATTGCACTGACAAATTTTTCAGATACTAAACAAAGAAGATATTGCACATCATGCCATATCATTATGGTAAAGTAAATGCATAAATTAACAAACACCGAAAAACCCGAGAAATGTAGCGTGCATATCACAAGAAGTGTATATATATATATATATATATATATATATATATATATATATATATATATATATATATATATATATATATATATATACATATATACATATATATATACATGTATATATATATGTATATATATATATATATATATATATATATATATATATATATATATATATATATATATATATATATATATCCCTCATCCGGCACTTGAACAGGAACTTGTAGGTTGAGAACGCACGTACGACAAAAAGTATATTATTGGGTTTTGCATGCCAAAACCAAGATATGATTATGAGGCACGCCGTAGTGTGGGACTCCGGTAACTTGGACCACCTGGGCTCTTTAACGTGCACTTAATCTAAGTACACGAGTACACGGGTGTTTTCGCGCCCATCTAGATGCGGCTGCCGTGGCCGGGATTCGATCCCGCGACGTCGCGCTTAGCAGCGCGACATAATCACTGAGCAACCACGCCAGGTAAAAAGAAGAAGGAGAAAAAGCCCAATGTTTTATTTCATACATTTTGCACGTCCTCATCGTGCAAGTGCATATATATATATATATATATATATATATATATATATATATATATATATATATATATATATATATTGTCACGTGCTAAAGCAGGAGTAAGTGACAGTACGAGTAGCCAGAGACGAAAAAATGCCAAGCACTAAGCGACGGTTCTCCAGCTGGCGCGGGATCCTTGACCTCGTCGTCTTCTTCGCCGTTTTGCTGGGCACGCAATGCTGAATGGTCGCTGGCTCATAACACCAGGTGGCATTATTCCCCCTCCCTATGAAGCATCGACTCGATGCTCAAACACAAGACGTACACGGAAAGTACGCACATTAGGTAAGACATTAAAAAAAAAGGGAAAAAGCGCTAGCACACATACGGGCATGCACACGAGGCAAAAAAAAATTGGGTTCTGTCGTCGGGAACAAAAAAATAGAAAAAAACACTTCGCAGTTCTTTGGAGGACGACGCGACGACAGCAAAAACAAAAGTTTGTTTCACCGGTAGACTTAACATCACCGTGCAAAATACGGCTTGAGGCGGACGACATGTACAGTCTCTGCGCGTGGTAAACGGCGCTTGGGCGATGGTAGGTCTCCGTCCGGAACCACTTCATAATTCACGTCGCTTACACGCCTTAGTACCGTGTATGGTCCGAAGTACTTGCTCAGGAGTTTCTCGCTGAGGCCTCGCCGTCTAATGGGGGTCCAAACCCAAACTTGGTCACCAGGCTCATAGGTAACTTGTCGATGGTGAAGATTGTACCTTATGGCATCGGTACACTGCTGCTGTCGTATGTGGACACGGGCCAGTTGACGGGCTTCCTCGGCACGCTGAATGTACTCCTCGACGTCAGGAGCTAACTGGTCGAGCTGATCGATGTCTTCATATGGAATCATGGCGTCGAGCATAGTTTGAACATCTCGACCATAAACGAGGCGAAACGGCGTAAAGCGTGTAGTTTCTTGTGTGGCAGTGTTGTACGCAAACGTTACGTACGGCAGGATTTCGTCCCACGTTTTGTGCTGCACATCGACGTACATAGAGAGCATGTCTGCCAGTGTTTTGTTTAGTCTTTCTGTCAAACCATTAGTCTGAGGGTGGTATGCAGTGGTCTTTCGATGACTCGTGTAACTCAACTTGAAGATGTCGTCCAGAAGCTTCGCCGTAAATGCCGTCCCTCGGTCAGTGATGATGAATGATGGTGCGCCATGCCGAAGCACAATGTGATGCATAAAAAACTGGGCAACTTCAGATGCTGTCCCGCGTGGTAGTGCCTGCGTCTCAGCGTAACGCGTTAAGTAGTCCGTTGCGACAATGATCCACTTATTGCCGGAGGAAGACAAGGGAAATGGTCCAAGAAGGTCCATTCCAACTTGATCAAACGGCGTACGCGGAGGGTCGATGGGTCGTAGAAGGCCTGCAGGCTTGAAGGGTGGTGACTTTCGGCGCTGGCATTCACGGCATCCTTTCACGTAGCGTTTGACGCAAGCGGTCAGTCTAGGCCAGTAGTACAGTTGCCGTACCCTGTCCAGAGTCCTTGAGGAACCCAAGTGACCAGATGTCGGCTCGTCGTGGCAGGCTAATAGAATGTCGTCGCGAAGGGCTTGAGGCACTACTAGAAGATGTGGTTTGTCGCCGGCACCTGTGTTTCTTTTGTATAAGATGCCCTCTCGAAGGCAAAATGATGACAACCGTCGCGAAAGTGGGCGAGGAATGGACGCGATGCTGCCTTCTAAGTGATCAATTATGGGCCTTAACTCAGCGTCCGATCGTTGTGTAGCGAGCAGGTCCGGTCTGCTGAGGGCTCCCAGGAAGGCGCTGTCGTCTTCCTCGTCAGGATTCGGAGATTCAACAGGTGCTCTTGATAGCGTGTCAGCATCTTCATGTTTCCTACCTGACTTGTATACGATGGTGATGTTAAATTCCTGGAGTCGCAGACTCCAACGTGCCAATCGTCCAGAAGGGTCTCGGAGGTTGGTCAACCAGCACAAAGCGTGATGATCGGTCACAACTTTAAATGGCCGCCCGTAGAGATACGGCCTAAACTTTGTAGTAGCCCAAATAACCGCGAGGCACTCCTTCTCTGTGGTGGAATAATTGGACTCTGCCCGTGACAGAGTGCGGCTCGCGTAGGCGATCACTCGTTCAGTTCCGTCTTGCCGTTGCACCAGGATAGCTCCAAGACCGATATTGCTGGCGTCAGTGCGTACTTCTGTGTCAGCATCCTCATCAAAATGACCGAGCACAGGAGGAGAAGACAATCGATGTTGTAGCTCCGCAAAGGCAGTCTGTTGTTCATCAGTCCAGAGGAATGGCACGCCGTCACGTGTAAGGCGAAATAGCGGCTCTGCAATCTTCGAAAAATTTTCAATGAAACGTCGATAATAGGCACACAACCCCAAAAACCGTCGGACACTTTTCTTGTCGGTTGGAGTGGGAAAAGCAGCTACGGCATCAGTCTTCTCGGGATCGGGCCGAACACCTGCCGCGCTCACGACGTGACCAAGGAACTTCAGTTCCTCGTAACCGAAATGGCATTTCTCTGGCTTGAGTGTAAGGTCAGCCAATCGAATGGCTTCGAGTACATTCCGAAGGCGTCGAAGGTGCTCGTCAAAAGTCTCCGAAAAGATAACGACATCATCGAGATAGACGAGGCAGCTTTTCCATTTGAGGTCAGCGAGAACGGTATCCATCATTCGCTGGAATGTGGCTGGCGCGGAACAGAGGCCGAAAGGGAGTACTCTAAATTCGTAAAGGCCGTCCGGAGTCACAAACGCAGTTTTCTCGCGGTCCCGCTCATCTACTTCAATTTGCCAGTAGCCACTTTTCAGATCGATAGAGGAGAAATACTTCGCGCGCCTCAATCTATCCAGAGAATCGTCGACACGAGGCAACGGGTACACGTCTTTCTTTGTGACGTTGTTTAGCTTCCGGTAGTCCACACAAAACCGAAGCGTGCCATCTTTCTTTTTAACGAGAACAACTGGCGATGACCAGGGACTGCATGAAGGCTGTATTACGCCGTCTTGAAGCATTTGCTTCACCTGCGTTTGAATCGCATGTCGTTCTGTCGGGGAAACACGATAAGGCTGTTGCCGTATGGGGGGCACGTCGTCATAGGTGATGATACGGTGTTTCGTAATCGACGTTTGACGTATCTTCGACGACCGTGCAAAGCAAGAGCGGAACTCGAGCAACAGCTCGCGTAGGGGTTGTTTGTTCTCTTCAGGAAGCGTTGGACTAATGTCGACGTTGCGTATAGGTGGTTCAGCATTGTCGATTGCCTCGGAAACAAAACACTCAGTGACATCGGCGATCGGGTCGGCGTAGGCGATGACAGTACTGGGGAAAAGGTGCCGGTGTTCGTAGCTGAAGTTCGTGACAAGAACCTCACAGTGGCCATCACGGAGATCAATAAGGCTTCTTGCTACGCAAACACCTTGAGAAAGCAGGAGCGAGCGATTGCTTTCTGCGACCGCTTCACCGTATAAGAGTCTGTCACATGCCACCTGAACCACGACACTTGCACGTGGTGGTAACGTGACAGCGTCGTCGATGACACGAAGAGGTGCTCGAGGGTGGATGGTGTTGGTCGTCGCTGCGGCGCTCTTTGTCGAGAAAGTGACGAGGCGTTCTCGAATGTCGATGATAGCTCCGTGCTCCCTGAGAAAGTCCATACCGATGATTAGGTCTCGAGAACACTGAGGGAGAATGCTTAAGCTGGCAACAAACGTGGAGCCACGAATCTGTATTCTTGCCGTGCACATGCCGAGTGGGGTGATGATGTGCCCGCCAGCTGTACGAACTGGCGTTTGATTCCAAGGCGTCGTCACTTTCTTCAGAAGGGTGGCCAGTCTTTCACTGATTATAGAATAATCCGCTCCAGTGTCCACTAAAGCAGTCAATTCACGACCGTCGAGCAGTACAGGAATGTCCAGGGAAATTCTTTTTCTGTAATCAGCGGGTACTGTCGTCGTCGGTGTATCGTCGGTCCGTGTACGCGTCAGTAGGGGTCCTTGAGTACGTCCAGACTGAGCGGCCTCGCCCCCGAAGGCCGCTGTGGTTAGTTTTCCCGGCGCGGGCTGGGCGACCGACCCCGCACCACGCTCGAATACGTACGGCGAGTCGGAGAAAACCGCCGCGGCGAAGGGGAGCGTGACTGGTGTCGAGTTGATGGGGATCCGCACTGTTGGGCAACGTATTGTTCAATTTCCGGAGGACGCTGGCCGAACCTAGGTCGCGGCGAGTTTGCTGAAAATCCGCGTAGCCCGAGCTCTCGATAGGAGCACTGTCGGTAGACGTGCCCAGCTTCGCCACAGTGAAAGCAAAGGGGTCGGCGATCAGGTGCCCGCCACACGTCTGATTTCCTTGGGGCCTGTCGGTGGTCCTGGTAATACGAGGCCGCTTGGACGGGCTGTAGCATGGCCGGGCACGCGGTGCGAAGCGGGGAGGGAGGTGGGGCAGGTTGCCTCAAAGCTTGCGCATACGACATACGGGAGCTGTCAGTTCTTAGCGGTCGAGCTTCTGTGTTGAAGGGTGGTTCTCTTAGCGCTTGCTGGACTTCGTCACGGAGAACGCTGGACAAGGAGTTGAGCGTCGGCTGTGAGGGTACCGACAGCTTCTGGAGTTCTTCGCGGATTACGGAGCGAATGAGCTCTCGAAAGAAATCGACGTGGCCCCCGAGAGCTCCGAAGAAGTCCGTAGGTGAGGCAGCGTTCACTTGGCGTTCGTATGATGGTGCCCGCTGCCGAAGCGTCTGCTCCATGGTGACGGCCTCGGAAAGAAATTCTGACACAGTCTTGGGAGGACTGCGCACGAGACCGCCGAACAGCTGCTCTTTCACTCCGCGCATCAGGTACCGCACCTTCTTTTCTTCCGACATGATGGGGTCGGCTCGTCGAAAGAGACGCGTCATGTCCTCGACATACATTGCGACACCTTCGTTCGGCATTTGTATACGGGACTGGAGATCACGCTCAGCTCGCTCCCGGCGATCAGGGCTCGCATACGTCTCAAGAATCCGGCGTTTGAATTCTGCCCATGAATTTAGGGCATCTGCGCGGTTCTCGTACCAAACACGTGCACCATCGTTCAGGCTGAAATATACGTTTTTCAGTTTATCTGCGTCATCCCACTTGTTGAACGCGGCAACACGTTCATAGTGGACCAGCCAGTCTTCAACATCCTCATGTATGGCGCCGTGGAAGGGATTTGGCGTTCGCGGATTCAGTAGCGTACACTGAATCGGCGTTGGGCCTTCCATACCTGTTGGCGTGGTCGGAGCTGCCATTTTCTCTGCGAGGAGTCCAAACTCAGGGGCTTGTCCACGGATCCTTCTGCTGGCGCGGTGTACAGGCGTAACCACCGGTACGGGGCTGGAGCTCCTGCTGCTCGGAGGGGTGTTGTGCATAGATTAGATTACCCAGCACCTCCACCAGTTTGTCACGTGCTAAAGCAGGAGTAAGTGACAGTACGAGTAGCCAGAGACGAAAAAATGCCAAGCACTAAGCGACGGTTCTCCAGCTGGCGCGGGATCCTTGACCTCGTCGTCTTCTTCGCCGTTTTGCTGGGCACGCAATGCTGAATGGTCGCTGGCTCATAACACCAGGTGGCAATATATATATATATATATATATATATATATATATATATGTTGTAACGACGTGGGATCGACGAGTATGCGTAGCAGCACCGCCAAGAAACGCACTTTATCAGTCGTACAAGGGAAGAACAACAACGTCTTCGTTTTCCCCGCTTCACCTAAGAAACCGCGCTACTTCAGCGTCGTCCCCACAGGCGCATACCCGCTGCATTATGGTTCTACCAAATATTTAGTTGTGTCAATATATATATATATATATATATATATATACACTTGAAACACAACAAATTATCCAACAGACACAAATCACTATATCGTCTTGTTATCGTAGTGTGATACCTCCAAGTGCACAGCAAAGCGGGGTTCTCGTCTATGAATGGAAAACACAGCGCATGTGTGTCCTGGTATTGCTGACCTATTATTTACGAAAAGATCCTTGGTTTTCTTGATAGTTTGGATATGTATCTTTCTTCATATGCACCTGCACACCGTCAACCTACACATCGTCATTTTGACGACAAAATTATACGCGGGCTCATTGATGTGTAAATTTGGACATCCTGTTCATGAATGGCCGATTTTAGATGTCCCGTATGTATAGTTTGATTTATGCAGTGGTCAAATCAAGTACATTTAGCGGAGGAGCGGGGCTCTTGCAAGTTCCTTCATGTAAGCAGTTATTCTACGTTCTACTTCTTCCGGATAGAAATTAACGTATCACAGAAATCTTGACTGATATGGTAGAAGCTGCATCATGAATATAACGACCGGAGGGGAAGCGAGCGTTTCGGCAGCAAGGTGGCGAAGGAAATACCGAATTGAAGTGTACGCGATGTGTGCGCCACAGTGCGTTTTGATCAGCATTACAGGTGCTGATAGACGAGTTCGACTTTAGATTACTTGGAACGTCAGTGGGGCAAGCGAAGGAAAAAGGGCTGACCTGAGTGATTGCAATATGCAACGCATAAAACATAGCTTTTCACTTGCGTCACGCCAAGGCTCCAGTCAGGTTCGTTTCTCTGAGGAACGCCTGAAATAGGGCATGAACTTTGCCGCTCTTTTGTCCCTTTGCCGAAAGACGTTGTAGCACGGCTACATTTCTCAGAGCGCCGAACATGGTAAATTGCTCGGACAAGGGCTGACACTCGAAATGTGACCCAGTCGGGGCGAATGATCATCTGTGATAAACTTGCCGCGTATCGTGGCCGGTGCATCTGCTCCCATTCGTGGCCTTGCTCTACTGGGGTTCGCTAGAAGGAACGGCTGTCATCTTTTGCACTAAACGCCAACGAACGTCTGCACACAGAATAACACCAATGTAATGAAGTCGACATGTACTGTAATGAACTTCGACAGACAGCACAATTGTGCCTGTTGGCAGCGAGATATAGAAACAGCCTTTTTGCACTCACTGTACTATAATGTCTGGTGCTTTTCACCGAGATTTTCGTAGAAGAGCACTAAGTAAAATATTATTCGAAATGAAATTATTATTCCAGTTTTATAACGTCCTACGATGCGTAAACGGTCGTGTGCGAATGAAAATATTTCGCGGGTTTTATTTATCAGTTGAAAAATGAGTACGCAATTAGTACGTCGCTGAAGATATCGCATATGGATGTTCCTTGGCTGTGCCTACAAATGCCTCATCGTCACTTTGACAATTAGGATAGTACGTCTCGAGTTAGATAATTAATTATATTTACCTAATCAAATCTCAGTATTGAAACAGCGATTCCACTGTACCGGAGACAAAATGCACTAGATTTTCTTCGAGTAACGCAATCACTTTGTTTTTTTTAAATCTGGGTTCATTAAAGTTATTTGAGACGCCCTGTATATATTTATGACCTCTGCGTGCAAGTGAGGTTGGTTCCATCCCTAATAAGTGTTGTAAATTATAAGAAGACATTCTTTTTCATAAGCCGTTAGCGTTGCTCACTGGAAAGAGAAGAAATACTGGGACATATATACTTCACCTACATTTAGCACGGCGTTGATGAAAGATTTTGCCGAAGGGGTTACTGAAATCTGCAGCTTTTATTTCAGGGTCGAAAAAGCATGTAAGACAATTTGAAGCGAGGTGAACATACAGCAACATATTCATGCTCCAGGCACAGGCTATCCGTACCTTTAGAAATATTTTTTAATTGGTGATCTCCTTCTCTTTCAAAAATTTAATTAACTTTGTCATGTGTGTACATTTAACTATATTGTACATGTGCATGGTGTTTACTGTGGAAATTTAAAACAATGTTGAAGTGAGAAAATGCGGATGAGGCAGCCGCTGTTATTGCTTCTAATGCGCTTGTCCTCTTATTGCCAGGATTTCCAGAAATAAAGCGAACGCATGAATTAAAAGCCGTGCACGTCCACGTCAACAGTGATGCCGTAAGCGATTAGCCACAATAAAATTTTAAGTGAAAAGGTCGAGGAAAGTCAAAAGAAAGCTCAAAGATT
The DNA here is from genome assembly GCF_050947875.1 of Dermacentor variabilis. Classification (NCBI taxonomy): domain Eukaryota; kingdom Metazoa; phylum Arthropoda; class Arachnida; order Ixodida; family Ixodidae; genus Dermacentor; species Dermacentor variabilis. The sequence continues at coordinate 29,498,354 of NC_134571.1, forward strand.
TTGGGTGAGCAGACTCTGGTAATAACATTTCAGGTGTGTGCAGGGAGAGAGAGAGGGGGGAGGCTTCGACACCGCCGGGGGGGGGGGGGGTAGGACCTGGGCTCCGGAGCCTCCCCGTAGTCAGCGCCTATGAAAACAGGGAAGTGGAGGATTACATTCTAATCTTTGTAGGCGCTTCCGCATGCCGCTGAAACTTCCTGTCCTTTCTCCCTCTCTTAGTGTGGCAGTAATGTGCGTTAGACGTAGGCGCTTTGCCATTCTTTTTTAACGTTACTAAAATTGGAGGGCGTTTAAGCTTCCGCTCTAAGGATGAAACCCGATAGCACTTAAAGGTCCCTGACGTCTCACGCTTCCCGGCAAGTGCAGCGTATGTAATCGTAATATTTTCCTGGAAACTCTGGCAGCGAACGCTACGACGAAGGCGAGCTTTCTGGTAGAAACGTGGCCTCTTGCGTTGGCCGATCTGCTGTTACTGTTTCGCACTTTTCATATTTCAGTCTGACAACATCCAACATAAGAGGTATGTGTTGGTGTTTTTCTTATATGCCATTTGGTTTTGGGCTGTCATTCTTAAAATTCTGAAAAATAATTTAGTAAAGAATGAAAGACAAGCTGTGATCAGTTTTGGTGATGAAAGAGTTGTTGGGTATCATCATCGGCCTGGTTACGCCCACAGCAGGGCAACGACCTATCCCATACTACTCCAACTACCGCGGTCATGTACTAACTGTGACCATGTTGCCCCTGCAAACTTCTTAGTCTCATCCGCGCACCTAACTTTCTGCCGCCCCCTGCTACGCTTCCCTTCCCTTGGAATCCAGTCCGTAACCCTTAATCACCATCGGTTATCTTCCCTCCTCATTACGTGTCCTGCCCATGCCCATTTCTTCTTCTTGATTTCAACTAAGATATCCTAAACTCGCGTTTGTTCCATCACCCAATCTGCTCTTTCCTTATCCCTTAACGTTACACCTATCATTCTTCTTTCCATAGCTCGTTGCGTCGTCCTCAATTTAAGTAGAACTCTTCTCGTAAGCCTCCAGGTTTCTGCTCCGTACGTGAGTACTGGTAAGACACAGCTGTTGTACACTTTTCTCTTGAGGGGTAATGGCAACCTGCTGTTCATGATCTCAGAATGCCTGCCAATTCTTATTCTTCTTATTCTTCTGATTATTTCAGTCTCATGATCCGGATCCGCAGTCACTACCTGTCCTAAGTAGATGTATTCCCTTACCACTTCCAGTGCCTCGCTGCCCATCGTAAACTGCTGTTCTCTTCCGAGACTGTTAAACATTAGTTTTCTGCAAATTAATTTTTAGACCCACCCTTCGGCTCTGCCTCTCCAGGTCAGTGAGCATGCATTGCAGCTGTTCCCCTGAGTTCCTAAGCAAGGCAATATCATCAGCGAATCGCAAGTTACTAAGGTATTCTCCATTAGCTCTTATCCCCAATTCTGCCCAATCCAGGCCTCTGAATACCTCCTGTAAACACGCTGTGAATAGCATTGGAGAGATTGTATCTCCCTGCCTGACGCCTTTCTTTATTGGGATTTTGTTACTTGCTTTATGGAGGACTACGGTGGCTGTGGAGCCGCTATAGATATCGTTCAGTATTTTTACATACGGCTCGTCTACACACTGATTCCGCAATGCCTCCATGACTGCTGAGGTTTCGGCTGAATCAAACGCTTTCTCATAATCAATGAAAGCTATATATGAGGGTTGGTTATATTTCGCACATTTCTATATCACCTGATTGATAGTGTGAATTGTTGAGTAGCCTTTACGGAATCCTGCATGGTCCTTTGGTTGACGGAAGTCTAAGGTGTTCCTGATTCTATTTGCAATTACCTTAGTAAATACTTTGTAGGCAACGGACAGTAAGCTGATCGGTCTATAATTTTTCAAGTCTTTGGCGTCCCCTTTCTTATGGATTAGGATTATATTAGCGTTTTTTCAAGATTCCGGCACGCTCGAAGTCATGAGGCATCGCGTATACAGGGTGGGCAGTTTTTCTAGAACAATCTGCCCACCATCCTTCAACAAATATGCTGTTACGTGATCCTCCCCAGCCGCCTTCGCCTTTTGCATAGCTCCCAAGGCTTTCTTTGCTTCTTCCGGCGTTAAATGTAGGATTTGAAATTCCTCTGGACTATTCTGTCTTCCATTGTCGTCGTGGGTGCCACTGGTACTGTATAAATCTCTATAGAACTCCTCAGCCACTTGAACGATCTCATCCACATTAGTAACGATATTGCCGGCTTTGTCTCTTAACGCATACATCTGATTCTTACTTATCCCTAGTTTCTTCTTCACTGCTTTTAGGCTTCCTCCATTCCTGAGAGCATCTTGGATTCTATCCATATTATACTTCCTTATGTCAGCTGTATTACGCTTGTTGATTAACTTGAAAAGTTCTGCCAGTTTTATTCTAGCTGCAGGGTTAGAGTTTTTCATACATTAGCGTTTCTTGATCGGATCTTTCGTCTCCTGCGGTAGCTTACTGGCATCCTGTCTAACGGAGTTGCCACCGACTTCTATTGCAGACTCCTTAATGATGCCCATAAGATTGTCGTTCATTGCTTCAACACTAAGGTCCTCTTCCTGTGTTAAAGCCGAATACCTGTTCTGTAGCTTAATCCGGAATTCTTCTATTTTCCTTCTTACCGCTAACTCATTGATCGGCTTCTTATGTAGGAGGTTCTTCCGCTCACTGCTCAAGTCTAGGCTAATTCGGCTTCTCACCATCCTATGATCACTGCAGCGCACCTTGCCGAGCACGTCCACATCTTGTATGATGCCAGAGTTAGCAGAGAGTACAAAGTCTATTTCTTTTCTAGTCTCGTCATTCGGGCTCCTCCACGTCCACTTTCGGCTATCCCGCTTGCGGAAGGAGGTATTCATTATCCGCATCTTATTCTGTTCTGCAAAGTCTACTAATAACTCTCCCCTGCTATTCATAGTGCCTATGCCATATTCCCGACTGCCTCGTCTCCAGCCTGCTTCTTGCCTACCTTGGCATTGAAGTCGCCCATCACACAGTGTATTTTGTTTTGAGCGTACCCATCGCCGATTCCACGTCTTCATAGAAGCTTTCGACTTCATCGTCATGATGACTAGATGTAGGGGCGTGCACCTGTACGACCTTCAATTTGTGTCTCTTATAAATGTTCACAACAAGACCTGCCACCCTCTCGTCAATGCTAGAGAATTCCTGTACGTTACCAGCTATATTCTTATTAATCAGGAATCCGACTCCTAGTTCTCGCCTTTCCGCTAAGCCCCGGTAGCACAGGACATGCCCGCTTTTTAGCACTGTATATGCTTCACTTGTCCTCCTAACTTCACTGAGCCCTAATCTGTCCCATTTGCTGCCCTATAATTCCGCCAGTAGCACTGCTAGACTCGCCTCACTAGATAACGTTCTAGCGTTTAACGTTGCCAGGTTCAGATTCCAATAGCGGCCTGTCCGGATCCAGGGATCCTTAGCACCCTCTGCTGCGTTAAAGGTCTGACCGCCGCCGTGGTCAGTTGCTTCGCAGCTGTTGGGGACTGAGGGCCAGGGTTTGATTGTTGTTTTCATATGGGAAGTTGTGGCCAAGTAATGCACCAGGGTGGCTAATCCTGCTCTGGTGAGGGAGTGCGTTAACGGTTTTGGTCACCGGGATCTGGCCGCACTCCAGGCCTGTTTGTGCAATTCTATCAACACACGGATTGTTTTTTTTTCTTGTAATCTAGTGGAAAATTGCGCGGCACCGGGATTCGAACCACGGTCCTCTTGCACGCGAGGCGGATGCTCTACCGCTACGCCACCGCTGCAGCTTGGGTAAGCGTGTTCCGAAATAAATTGTACTGATAAGACGGTCGATGCTGGACGCCGGGCGCAGAAAATCGACGCCGTATTTTCGACGACACGGGCCTTTAACGTTGTCGCGTTAAGATATACATATGCTGGGGGCTGTACTCTGTACGACTTTGCAGCTTTGTTGTGACATAAGATCAAGCAAAATAAAATCCCATGGGGCACTTTCACGCACTAAACGAACAATCTTTTTGTGAATAATCATACGTGCGTAATATCTAGGCGAAGAGCAATAAAAATGAATAGAAAAAAACACAGAAAGAAGGTAAGGTTCGCAGTAACTTTGTAAGTCAGTAAGTTTCGTAGTTTTCATATATATATATAGTCGTCCACGCAAATGTATATAAATTATGTGCGTACCTTTAGTCACGATGACAACGATTCCAGACAATAATTGCGTTCGTACCTTTGCTCGAAATTCTGTGTCACCTCTTTGCCGTGTGCTAAACAACCTCGCTGGTGGCCCACCTTCACAGAGTGTAATGGCTCACGTCTTTTTTGCTTGCTTAAATTTTTGGCACTAGCGTAATCATGTTGCTGCCAAAATTCTACACCTGTAGCATAGAAAAATACTCTTGGTCAGTGAAATATTAGGTGCTTCTGTCTCCTTGAGCTCTGCGTCACCAAGTGGCCGCACCAAGCAGGCCACTCCCGTTTACACTACCGCCTGCGTTTACTCGAATACCGGACAAGCTAAACCTCTCTAATGTTGATGCCTTAGAGATTCCCGAGCATTAATCTATAACTTTATTTGAACTTCATATTTTCTTTTAGTGTCCCTTTACGACATGTGTTAACGCATACTTCGTGTAATGGAAACTGCTCGCGTAGAATGGATGGACCATTCTACTGCATGGAATTAGGTCACATGTAAATAAGCAAGCTTGCAGCACTCTTACGAGGAAACTACGAAGCGCCACAGCAACAGACAGTGCAGTGCTGAGAAATATATACAAGGAAACGTTTTGTAACGATTTCTGTGTTCAGTTCGGTCCTAAAACATCGTCTCCATTTCGAGCACACCTGAGTAATGCTAGCTTTGCTGAAAGAAAAAAAAATATGCAGATTCATCGCACATGTTAGACTCAAGGTGAAATGACGCTTTTGTGAATTGTTCAATGAAATGCTATTGTCACACAGTAATGACGGTGAAGCAAGCAGCAAAACTGGGATGAGGAAACTAGCGTTTTATTGGGCGAACTTGTGCCCTCAAGAACAGGCAACACTCAAAGAACGGCGACAGTGGCGAACACAGTCGGTGATAGTCGGAAATCTGATTTGCCATTCAAACGCACCGGCTTTTATACACGAAATTCCAGAGCAATAGGTGGGGCCCGCGTGTCCTCCCGAAAGTTCTACACAATTCACGTCGCACGTGCAATCAGATTACAAAGGTCTCGGTGACAAAAGAACCATCGATGACATTCGAGGAACTTCGGATATATGCGGGCCCATCCCACGTTGAGCGACAACATTCGTTGGACGGTGAAAAGCGCTCACCCGTAAAAGGCAAACAAGCCCATGTGTCACTATGCAACGAACGGCAATGCGCACAATTGTATTAAGATTGTTAGAAAAAGCTCCTTTCGCTCGTTTCCTAACAGTGAATACGCACCAACACGTCCAGCTCGCCATTTTGATGAAATTATGTTTACGTTCATCCTATGCAGCATCCTATGCGCCAAAGTACGTCCATCTGACCTATGGGAGCTCGTCTGCAAAAAGCCATGTTCGCTTCGTTTATAGCCTTTTTATGTAAAAAACGAAATCCGTATGTTAAAGAAAAACACCCTGTATATAGATATGCTAGTTCCACCAGACAAACATTCACATTAACATCTTATGTGGCTAAAACGTTGTGGCGATGACATGTTTTGGTTCCGCAGTCACTTCAGTCGCATGTGCTCTTCGATATGAGTTTCCGCTACTCACAGGAAACGGCCGTCCAGGCATGGATTTGGACACTGCCTGCATGGGTGACCTCCAAACACTATTTAAGCGCAGCGGACAAACTTTTTGAAGAGCAGCCGTTGCCCACAGTCCAAGCCACTTCTTTAGACTAAAGGGTCTTCGGTCAAGCCTCCTCCGTTTTGACACCGTCTGTTTCTTGTTTCTTTTTTTTCTCTTAACCTTTCCCTCCCCTTTTTTCTTCCCACATTGCAGTGTAGCCAATCGGGTTCAGTCTTGGTTAACGTCCCTGCCTTTCATTTATCATTTTCTCTCTCTCCGTTTTTCTATCATTCTTCCAAAATGAGCACTGCCAAACAACATTATCTTGTTGGGATTTTGTGTCACGCATCGCATGTGAATCTTCACAAGGTGTTTTCTTTGAATAATACGAAGCAAAAGTGATCCTTTCTTTACACTGAATAATCGGGCAACCATGCAATAATTCGACCATGCTTCAATCTAGTCTCGAAGAACGTCTTTCTCGATGGCTATGTCCAAAGACGCCTAGCGCGTCTCCACTGCAAGATGCAATTCTACATTTAATATACATTGGCCACATTAACAGAAAGTATGATATCCCAAGACGGGATCATGCTTTTACTGCCGGCATACAATACTCTAATTGTATATTTATTTTACGCTACTACTTAGGCGGTAAGGATGAGAGATGTAATCACTTACAGGATTTTGAAATGCATCAAAATGAATAATAAATGCATGGCTCCTCCTTATCACCGGCCAACAAGCCTATAATTGCCTGTTGCAGATAACTTAGTTGTAGTCCTTGAGCTGGATTATTCAGAGACGGACATTACTTGCACGAGAAATCGAAACGCATATTGAACTAATTAACGCAAATTCACTAATTAACGTCTTAATTAATTTACTTAAGGAATATATTGTAATTCATGAATTGAAACTGGTGAGTTTGCAAGGTGCATCCACATGGTATGAATTTTCAGAATGACGCCACTTTGGAGATATGCGCCAAACTCGCTGTAAGAAGGTACTGTTGCTTCACTTACTATTTTTACAAAACGCTCTTTTACATATTGAAGCACGAAAGTAACGGGAGCGTATATGTATTTCTTCAAACACTTTGGAAAGTAATACCTCGGAACTGGTATCATCCTGGAGATTCGTTTCAAGTGAAGACGTCTTGCAAACTCAGCGGCTACAATTAGTAAATTGCAATATGTGAGTAAAGTAATCTTTAGGAAGTTAATTAGTGACTTTTTGTTAGACAGTTGAACATATGTTTCGATTTCTCGTGATAGTATTGTCCACTTCTTCGAATAATCCAGTTCAAGGACAGCAATTAGGCTATCTGTCACAGGCGATGTTTAAAAATTTCAGCAAACTAGCACTTCGTATATTCGGTACTTAAGGCAAGTTGTTTTAGTCACTATCAGAAAAGACACGAATATCATCACCTTTTTTGGAAGCCTGATTAAGTGCGCCCTGTAATGAAATATAGTATGTAGAGTTTTCACGGTAGTAGTAACGAGAGCCTACACATGGGTATCAAATATAACTTCAGGTTTAAACGTGCATACGGAAGAGGTCGAGTATAATTCGTTCTTTTATTATAATAGCATCTTTTGTACATAAAAATCGCATAATCAGTATTCAATATGAGATATGTGTTTATGAGCCTGTTAAGTAAACGGGGAAATGTGAGAAGGTATGCGAGTGTAAACGTGAGGATGGCTATGGCGTTTTCTTTATACATATAAGAAACAGTAGCCCATTCGCTCATTAAAAATAATTAGGCAAAATATCAACAAAATCTAGAGAACATTCAAGCACAGCTCATAGGCAGTTCAAAAGTGCACAGAACATAACACAACAGGCAGAAGTTAAAGAGCGAATGACCATACGATCATATAGAAATTGGACAGATGCCAGAAATAACCTTTGGGACAGATTTATACACAATTCAAACACAGTATATGTGTATTTTACGCTGCAATGAGCACACTTACCTGTCCACTAAACCTTTCGCGGTGCAGTAAGTGCGAAAATAGCTCAACTATCACAGGCTAGAGGTAGAAGTGCAATGCAAGCACCGGGCTCAACTTAAACGCAAACCTTATTTGCAGGCTCGAAGCTTAGACCCGCTAGTTATTTGGGCTCATTTTGAATGAGTGCGTGGGTTTGGTGCCTAATAGCACAACGGTAGCGCATGCTATTGCGCCAAAGAGTTTTTATGGTGTCCGGATTCCAAATACTGGGTGTAAGTGAACATGATATACTGCTAGCTGAAACATGTTCTCGAGCTCTGACAAAAAAAAAAAAGAAAGGTAATGCTAATAATGTACAAAGCGTTCGCAAGTGACAGTTATAATCTCAAAATTTATAAGCATCATGACGATGTTTTCTTTTCGTCCTGATATTGGAAGTGTAAAAATTTGCGTGTGTTCGATGGCTTCCTTCACGTTCGGAAAAACACTTCTGTATTGAGACATGTATTGAGCAACTGAAAGCTGTAGAGAAGTTGATTAGTTAATCAAGACTAATTATGTAATTAGGCCGAATGTAAAAAAATAATCTCAGTATCTCAAAGCGACGGCAAACCACATTGCCTTGGTTCTGTCCAAATACGTGGCATTTGCGTACTTTTAAATCTTGGTTCATGATAGTTGGGGCACCCCGTATATAGCGACGATATATGCAACCAAAATAAATTGCTAGATGTTCAGATCTCCATTCATTCCTCTGTTTATTTTGATTTGGCTGCGCTATGAAAATTAAAAACCATAAGCCACGGTGCATAAAGCGACTTTTTGTGCTCGCTACTTAAAAATTGGTTTCCTCGCCTGAAACTACAGTCAGATACGAGGGCCAAAATTCTTTTCTATGGAAAAGCCGCGTGCATTGATATGGTGCAATACAAACTCCATATCTGTATTAAATTGTGTTCTGTCTATCGCACTGCAAGTACCACACAATTCATACAGTACAGTGCGGCTGCAATATTGCTAGAAATGGTGAGCTGTAATTCTACGCCGTGAAATCCACGTCTGTTGCTAGCGTCCAAAACGTGGACCGTTGAGCTCGTGCTTACGAAAGCAATTCAGAGGCATCGTGCCTATAGTTGAGAGTCCTAAACAACTAAGGAATTCCCTCGCTGCGCTCTCTTCGAGAACTTCAACCCTGCGTACGATTAACTAGTCTCTTTTCGAGTGCTTTCTCTTAAGCGACACAGCCCCGACCAAGTTATTCGAAAATCAAGGAGGTACTCTTGTACGCTGCGAAAGTCCCACCTATTGGTAGTGACACCCATCCAGATAATTAAGCTAATCCATTAGCCGCCCATTAGGCTGTATGTTGATTGCCATGAAAATTTATGAACATCAAAGAAATTTGCTTCGTTGTCCTTCCCTTAGAAATGTCCACCTCGGGTGCTCATGAAAACCATCAGAAAATTTACGAGGACAAATTTTTTCTTTAGTTGCTAATTAGCATAATAGCTAGATCAAGCATGCGGGCAGTCTACATGTGCCGGGTAATAAAACGCTCGCCATCCTACACCATACATATAAGTATACTCACAGAACCTTCGATTTCCTTCTTCTTTTCTCTTCTGTTTCATTCTGTCAGCCATGAAGAAACATGGAGTACTAACCCCGGGGTACGGCGGCGTACACTTCTCATCTTTCATTAAATTTTTTTCTTACTTTCTCCATCTGTGCAGGCGCGTGCGGGATAGTACGAGGCTTTAAATCAACATATATATATATATATATACATATAACGAGAAGAAAGGGGGTTAACCGAGGGGCCCGATTTTTATTAGTCATATCATAAGAAGCCAACAAACATTGACACCAAGGACAACATAGGGGAAATTACTTGTGTTTTAATAAATGAAATAAGGAAACGATAAATTAATGGAAATTAAAGTGGATGAAAAAACAACTTGCCGCAGGTGGAAACCGAACCCACAACCTTCGCATATATATATATATATATATATATATATATATATATATATATATATATATATATATATATATGTATATATATATGCGAAGGTTGTGGGTTCGGTTTCCACCTGCGGCAAGTTGTTTTTTCATCCACTTTAATTTCCATTAATTTATCGTTTCCTTATTTCATTTATTAAATTTGAATCTCGGGATATATATATATATATATCATTTATTATTTGAATCTCGGGATATATATATATATATATATATATATATATATATATATATATATATATATATATATATCCCGAGATTCGACACCAGCTCGCACATACACGTTTGCTTGCCCTGTCTGTTAAATTTCCCCCGTTCCATTTTTCCTTTCTCTCTTTGTTGCAGTAACATCATATGGGCTCCACACATAACGAGCACATTTATAGGGGGACGGCGATGCCGGCGAATTGATGTAAAAAGTATAAAAAATAAACTGCCGTTGAGGTAAGCGCTGGATAACAGCAGGTTATTACATAGTCTGCAAAAAGCGAAAGAGCATATTATTAAGTAACTTTAACTACATACATACATACATACATACATACATACATACATACATACATACATACATACATGCATGCATGCATGCATGCATGCATGCATGCATACATACATACATGCATACATACATACATGCATACATACATACATACATACATACATACATACATACATGCATGCATGCATGCATACATACATACATACATACATACATACATACATACATACATACATACATACATACATACATACATACATACATACATACATACATACATACATAGACAGAGCGACAGACAGAGAGAGAGACCTTTAATTAGGTCCTGAGGTACTCTACCGCTCAAGGCGGTAGAGATGCGCGCCGCTCCCACGTCAGGACGGGTTGGCCGAGCCTCACCGCCGCGTCGCGGGCCGTCTAACCGGCCCTGAGTTGATGTAGAAGGTCTGACTCCTGAGTATGGAGCTCCACTCGTCTTCGCTCTTGCGCTTAGGACCCTATAATGAGAGGCACTGCCAGAGCATGTGATCTAAGGTACAAGCGGCGCCACAATCTGGTGACGTTGAATCAAGGCCTTCGATGAAATGGCTCTGGCATTAAAGACTAGGGTATGACTTGGTATGAAGCATGCAAAGGTTAGATGTCTGTACTCTAGAGAGCTTCTCATGAGGAAGGGGGAAGACCCTTCTATCTGTAACGAATTTGGTTCGTGTCTTATTTAACAGGCCGAGGTGTTGCCTCGGTTTCAGAAATGAACAAAACGAGCTGCAACTTAGGAAACGCAAATAGCACACTTTATCAAACAGAAATCAAAGCAGTGGCAAACAGCATTATGGCGTTGAGTCTACAAAATCTCAACAGCGATCGACAAGAAGGGAATCATTGCATGGAAGTGCAACCAGAGGGCATGCAAGAAATCGCACAAGTTCAATACATAAACTTGTGGCTTAACTTAGCCCTGGCAAATGTACAGAGTTAACTGCAGAGTCCCAGGTCATCTCATCGAAACTGTGGAAAGTAAAAGTTCACCGGTCGTTTCTTTATCTCGGTTAGAAGTCCGGACGGCGTAGGCAGCACAATGGCACTCGCAGACGCTCGAGAACGGCCGAGCCATGCACCTGTAAGAACGCCGCCCCGTTTCCGCAACACCGGTAGAGACGCCACAGGTCGCGAGGAAAGCACAACGCGTCTGGGTGGAGGCCTCTACGAGCCCTGGCCCAGGAGCCCGTCAAGCCCGCGCCTCCGCACCCCAGCAGCCTTCCTCGAGCGGTCCCTGCTTACGTCGTGCCCGGTAGACACCAGGCCATCGGGGTAGTTTCAATGCGACTGTGTGAAGTCCTTGTGCGCTGGGGTCCTTGTGGCCCCACGAGCGTACACCTCCGCACCCCAGACCGTCTTCCGCCGAATCCCATCTCCCTACGTGTGTCTTTCCCTTCTCAACCTCTTCTTCCTTTCCTCTATAGTCACCCGTGGACTTCGGTTATTGGATGTTTATTTTCTATTTTGTTTCTGTTTTTCTGGCAGCTGTCTGCGCACTGGTGCCAAAGCCACATGGCACGTCGTCTCCGTCGTCTTTCTTGCGCACAAAGCTCGTGCAGCGCCGTGAGCTCGCAAGTCCTTGATGGTGTGTACATGGCAACTTAGCGCACATCACGACATAAGCCCCCATTTCCAAAGTTTTTTTTCGGCAAGAAAAATGCTGTACAGGGTATGCGTCACATGTTTAAGAGGATTAAAGGTCCATAACGTAAAGAGTCAACCATTGCTGGAACGCTCACGATATTTCCGAGTCTTATCTCAACTAACAATACATACACTGCACAAATCTAGCGACACAACACACTTCTTGATTACGCCACATCTAACGACACAGCACGCTTCTTCATTAAACCATGTTAAACGAAACTTAGGCACGTAAAGCACACACTGATTATTGCTTACGTAACACAACTATCGCGCCTGAAATTTTCAACAGCTACCTAACCATTATCAAATGGCACATGAAGTTCATATGGTTTTTTCATAAGATGCTTGACTGGGTATGCAGTAATGACTTGCAGGGATTCCCGCCTGTGTACACCATATGGTGTCCCTGCCGTCTTTGCATATGTTTCTCTAATGCAGCAAACTGCAGTCGCATTCGTGCCATGTAACTGAGCCACAGAATCAAATGATTTGTTATAGGACCCCTGAGAAGGACCATGAGCTTTAAGGAAAGGGGTGTCATAGTCCTTTTTTTCAGTGAAGAAACTGCCCCTCCGAGCTCTTTTAGCTGCTTCAGCATCAGTTGCAGGAACGACGGCATTTATTTGGGTGACGTTGGGCATGTCGCCGATGCATGGTCTCGGTATTGTCACGAAAGAGCACATTTCCCGCTCTTGCTGCTCAGTACGACCACATGACCAGAGCTTTAGTAGCACCCGACTTAAATCAGTTAATGTTCCAAGTAGTAGAACATTTCGTTCTATGCAGGCTTGCTCCTGTAGAGCTATCGAACCTTTGATATCATTTATGTTATCACCGTTCGCCCTACCCTCGGAACACGATGAGGGAGCTTCGTTGTCAGTATTCACTTGCGCATGGTCCTTGCGCAATGAAACATCATGCAACTTTGCCCGTAGTTGCTCTGCAACCTCCTCTTTCTGTTTCATCAGTTTTGAAAATGATTCTGCCAAGATCGTTTCCTCCTGGATAAATATCAGTTCCTTTATCTTCATTTCGAGTGTCATCCGAACCCATCTTTGGAGTTCTTCTCCCGTGACCCCCAACCCGACTCCTATTTGGGTCAAGTCAACGGTGTTCATACTGACCCCAGTATGGTTGTTGCTTTACAATTACTATCTTTTATGTACAGCTGGCTTTGTCCTGTCGTGGACTCCATTTGTAGCGAATTTGGCTCGTGTCTTATTTAACAGGCTGATGTGCTGTCTCGGCTCCAGAAATGAACAAAGCCAGCTGCAATTAAGACACGCAAAAAGCACACTTTATCAAACAGAAATCAAATCAGTGACAAACAGCGTTATGACGTTGAGTCTACAAAATCTCAACATCGAGTGACATCTTCAGGGGGTGTACGGTAGCACGATTAAAAGACGGAACAAAAGAAGACACACTGGACACACACACATAGCGCTGTCTGTGTCCCTGTGTGTCTTCTTTTGTCCCGTCTTTTAATCGCGCTACCGTACACCTCTTGAAGCTGCATTACCAACAAGCCCACATTGCAGCCATCGATTGACAAGAAGGGAATCCTTGCATGGAACTGCAAGCAGAGGGCATGCAAAAAATCGTACAAGCTCAATACATAAGCTTGTGGCTTAACGTAGCCCTGGCAAACGTACAGAGTTAACAGAAGAGTCTAAGGTCACCTCATCAAAACTGTGGAAAGAAAAAGTTCACCGGTTGTTTGTTTATCCTGGTTAGAAGTCCGGACGGCGTAGGCAACACAGTGACGCTCGCAGACGCTCGAGAACGGCCGAGCCGTGCAGTGGCCAGAACGCCGCCCCGTTTCAGCAACACCGGTAGAGACGCCACAGGTCATCAGGAAACCACAACGCGTCTGGGTGGAGGCTTCTACGAGCCCGGGCTCAGGAGCCCGTCGTCAAGCCTCCGCACCCCAGCAGCCTTCCTCGAACGATCCCTGCTTACGTCGTGCCCGGTAGATACCAGGCCATCGGGGTAGCTTCGATGCGGCAGGGTGAAGTCCTTGTGCGCTGGGGTCCTTGTGGCTCCACGAGCGTACACCTGCGCACCCCAGGCCGTCTTCCGCCGAATCCAATCTCTTGTCTTGTATCCTCAACAGGGCCGCATACCCACTATGGGGGATTGGCCAAGAAGCCGGCGGTTTTCCGTATGCTTATAGGTAAAGTGAAACTAGATTTGAATAGTGGAGCGTGGGACGATAGAACTGCAATTTAGAAGTGTAATAAAAATATTGTTGAGAATTTTGATAAAGTAAGTTAATGTAAAGAAATGAAATAATAGAAATTATTGATAATTTTAGAAATTCAGGAAGGTACTCTTTTGGTCTCTCTAATAAAATTGTAATCTGCAAGAAAAGCATCCCTGTGGCTGGATCCCAGTGAAGTCGCCCCAAAAGAAAGAATGTTTGGCGAGGTTAGCAATAGCCCATGTTTGGTAAATGAGTATTATAATAGTTTTCTTTGTCTTAGAAAGCGGTGGCATGAGAGAAAATAATGTTTGATAGTTTCAGGTGCACTGCAATAAGAACACAGAGGGGACATAGCGAGACCAGACCTGTGTAAGTAAAAATTTAGAGGAGGTATACGAAATGTCAATTTTGTAAAAGAAACTTCCAATTCTCTTGAAGGACACCATTTATTATTCCATGGGAAGCCAAGGTGGTGGAATTCAGAAGACGGTGTTAGCATGGATATTGCACAGTTTTGAAATATAGCGATATTTCTGTACCTAGCTGCGGTGACATAAGCTGATGTCGGCAAAACAGATAATGCCACGTGTACTTATCTTTATCGGGCGACCACGTTTCGCCGCCTAACAAATGCAATCGCACAGCGCGGGACACGCCCGCATGTATCCGAAGTTTCTGGAAAGTTATCGATGCTTCTATCCGGCTGTCTGTTGTCGCCGAACGTTGTGTTATCTAATTGCGTCGCGTGACGCGAATGGTGTAGAACTTTGTGGAAGGCATGCGGGTCCAAATGATTAGTCTGGAACATTCGACGACTGCTGTATAAAAGCGGACGCGCTTGACGCGCTGATCAGATTTTCGACGATCGCCGACCGTGTTCGCCGCTATCGTTGTGCTATAAGTGTAGCCTGTTTTTGTGGGCACAGGTTCGCCCAATAAAAGTTAGTTTTGTATTTCACAGTATTGCTACTGTGTTCTTCAACGTTACCACCACGTGACAATATGATAGGGCCGTTGAGGGATGCTCGTGCGAGTGACTCAGCCATTTCATTCAAGTGCAACCCACGATATCCCGGCACCCAAAGCAAACATACTTTCCTGAAGTACGAAGGTACCATCGAACGAAATGTTCTTTGAATTCTCGAATTTGCATGCAGTTAGTGCTGTATATATAGATAACGGGTCGGTCACAATAACAGCTAAGGGGTCATTTTGGCAGAGTTTTCGTAATGCTAATATAATCGCTAATAATTCTGCCTGAAATATAATGTGAAGTCGGGAAGGCTAATGGAGTAAGACCATTGAAGAGATTCAGGGAAGATCCCCACTCCTGCCTTCTCATTGCACACAGAAGCGTCAGTAGTTATTACATTGTCACTGGTTAGCTGGTGTAGGTGGCCAGGTAATAGTTTAGCATGCTCTCGAAATATGTCCATTGAACTCAATTTCGAGGTCTGTTAAGACATCATTTAAATGGCAAACTTGGCTTATGGACATATCCAATTTTTGTAACTGTGCTTGCACAATATTATCTGAGGACAGTGGAATCTCGACCATGATACTTGAAAAAATTCCGACGGTTCAGTGATAAATGCATATTAAGTACGTGTTTTTAAAAGGTCATCAATTTTTAAAAATGTCTGAGGCGTAAGCATGCGGAACCTGAAATCTAGGTTGGGTATATGAGCTTCCTGATATAAAACAGCGTTGGCAACAAATCTAGGTAGCCCGAGGCATGACCGTAGAGCTTCTCTTTCTAAAAGTATCAAAGGTTTCATTTTGTAGGCGGGGCCACCGGAAAATATTACGCAGCCGAATTCTAATATGAGCCGAACATACATTTTATAAATCATCAAGGAAGTATCCCTGCGTAGTCCAGAGCGATGGTGGCTGAGCCGGCGAAGCATATCTACGGCTCGTTCTGCCCTTGTTTTAATATTATGTTCAATGTGACTGCGCCAGGTGAGTTTGCCATCGTAAATAACACCAAGGTACTTGACTTCGTCAACCTGAGGAATGATTTCCTGTCGGTATTGTAAAGATATGTGCACCTGGGTAGTTAATGGGAATACTAATGCCGCACTTTTGCTAATACTTAACGACATACATAACCCCTCTAGCCGCATCTCCAGCATTCCTAAGTAATTCTGCAACGACTGTTGTAGTTAATGTATATTATTTGCGCATGTAAAAAATGCGGTATCGTCTGCATTAACATAAACATGTACTTCCGGAGACAAAGGAATTGTGCTTTGAAAAAAGTTAAATAAGATAGGGGAACGAACGGAACCCTGTGGTACACCTCTTGTCTGCTTGTGTTTGGACCTCGAAATACCGTGTAGATAACAGTAAAACTCTCTATCCCTTATAAATTCGAAGATCCAAGCGGTTACATATATTGGGAAATTCGTAGACTGAAGCTTATCGAAAAGAATACAATGTTCTACAGAGTCGTATGCTTTTGATACATCTAGCTTCACCAAAGCAGCGCACTCTCGTTTGCGGCTAGCAAGTTTAACGCGGCTCTCTAAATCTACATGGGCGTACCAGGTGGAGTGGCCCGGACGAAATGCAATCTGACATTGACTTAGAAGGGTATCATCCTGCATAAAATTTGTTATGCGTTATCCCATCTCCCTACGTGTGTCTTTCCTTTCTCATCCTCTTCTTCCTTTCCTCTCTAGTCACGCGTGGACTTCTGTTATTGGATGTTTATTTTCTTTTTTGTTTTTGTTTTTCTGGCAGCTGTCTGCGCACTCGTGCCAAAGCCGCATGGCACGTCGTCTGCGTCGTCTTCCTTGCGCATAAATCTCGCGCAGCGCCGTGAGCTCGCAAGTCCTTGATGGTGTGTACATGGCAACTTAGCGCACATCATGACACTACCTAACTGATTATGTTTGGTGATCTCATTAAAAGCCAGGAGAACTTTAACTAAGCACCGGATTTTACTAGGTTGGTTGCGTGGACATAGACTTTGCCTTTGAAAGGCCATCACTGCAGCGCGGGGAACGCAACAAGGAAAAACACTGAAAGACGTCACACTTGTCAAGAATTTCCATGGATAATCAATGTTTACTGTGTCGCTCATGGATGGGTGTCGCTTTCATACACGCCTGCTGTTGCCGCATCGGCATAATGAGCACTGTCTCATGCAACTTCTGTGATTTCAACCAGATGATAATGATGATGATGACCTCATGTTATGGCTCATACTCACACCGGGAGATTGGTCAAGAATTGCGTGCTGAAACGATTACCTATTCTTTTGAAGTGCTATTTCAGTGAGACCACAGCAATTTCCTTCTCTTCTTTTGTTGATCCAGGGAAAACACGGGGAATGCGAGAGATGGAAATTCGAAGCGATGATCATAACGAGAACAATGTAAAAGCGTGAGCCAACGTTTCGACAGGTGGACTTGTCTTTTTCAAGGTGACATGTGCTTTCATCGGCACAGTATATATAGGTGGGCGTCTTCTAAAGAGGAGACGAATACGGGTAACCAGTTAGGCAACGACCGGGGTGTGTTAGCGGCGAGAGTGTAAAATTGAAAAGAAAGGTGTGCTATTCAATGTCGGTGGAGGTACGTGAGGTAGCGCGGTGTTTCAACCGTTTGACGTGTTACTGCAGGTTTTTATTTTTTGGGTGAAAGGGGCCTGGACGAGGGGGGGGGAGGAGGAGAGGGGATTATCTGCTCCGCCGGAGGTCAGTGAAATATCGCCTATCTGCAAGAAAGAATAAAAGAAGCGGCAGGAAATTGTACTCGTAGGAAAAAAATTAGATGGAATAAATATATAAATAAAAAAACAAAACAAAGAGAAGAAAGAAAAAAAAAACAAAATAAACGGAGATTGGCAGTGGCTTAGCGCCGCTATGCCAGGATATACGTAGCGAAAGCTAAGGCACAGCGTGGTTAGGCTTGGGTAAGCTTGATTGCAAGTCCAGGTTAGCCTGGTTGTCTAGCTATGTTGCGGCGTTTAGCCAGTCGTTCGGCGCGCTGTTCGTCTGTTTCCTGGGCGATTCGTTTCCTCTTCATCTCCTTCCGATGTCGATTCGAGGCCTCCTCCTGCTTATCAGACTTGTCTCCGTCCATACTGCCGCCTCAACTGTGGTTGCAGCGCACGCGAGCTCTCCTTTTCAACCCTCCGACATGTTATCAGGCATGCGACGCAGCTGGCGAGGCGAGCGGACGCGAACGCAATGACGAGGAGCGCGGTGTGACGTCATGTGCCTCCTCGGAGCACGGCCACGGCGAAATCGCAAGTTCGCGGCTAGTAATGCTTTCGCTTTAAAAACACTAAGCAGCCCAATGAAAAGTAACTAAGCGCTGTTGCCTATAGCTTCAAATTTAGCGTAGCGAACAGATTTTAAAGCTCCCTTTGAAATGCTTATGCCTAGTGGTTGCAGTGTGTCTTGAACTTATGGATGAGGTATGATTATCTGTATTTTCTATCTCGCGCAGAACGGAAATATGACTGTAGGATATAGAGTTTAAATTTATCAAATTTATGACCTGGTTGGTTGGAATGTTCGACGATGGCTTTGGGAAGCCTTTTATCTGTGTCTGCGCGACGTCCGTTTAACCTGACGTTCATTGACTGTCCCGTTTCATCGATACATTGTTTCTTGCAAAAGAAAAATTCAAGCATATAAATCACATTGAAACTAGTGCAAGTAAAGCTAGGTTTCACTTCATGGGTGGAACGATTTGCGATGCTTTTAATTTTAATGCCACTTTGAAGGTGCCTGCAGGTATTGCACCTGGGGGACAGCGTGCTTTTATTACGGGGGAATGACGTTGGCTGACTTTTGCGTGCACTAACATGTCTTTAACATTACTGTTCCGGCGATAGGTCACCCTTGGATCCACCGGTACCGCTTTTCTCAGACGCTCGTTACTTGATAATATTGGGTGGTATTTTCGTATCATGTTGAGCTAAACAAGAACAAGGTAAAAGCGGGAGCCAGCGTTTTCACAAGTGGAATTGTCTATTTCAAGGCACATATGCTTTCATCGCCGCAGTATATATAGGCAGTGTCCTTCTAAAGGGGATATGGGGTAAGGCAGGTGAGCGAGGAAGGACCGAGGGTGTGTTAGCGGCGCGGATGTATAACAGAAAATAAAAATGTGCTCGTCAACGTCGGTGGGGCAATGCGAGCTAGCGCAGTGTGTCAGCCGGTTGACGTATCAGCCGGCCGTGTGTCTTTTCCTGAAAGGGGCCTATACGACGGTGGGGAGGCAGGTTTGTCTGCTCCGATGGAGGTCAGTGAACAATCATCTCTCTCAAAGGGAGAATAAAAAAAGCGGTGGAAAATTGTGCTCGTAGAAGAAAAAATACTAAAATGCAATAAATATATAAATAAACGAAGAAAAGGATAAAGAAAAGAACAAAAGGAAACACTAAGCAACCCAATGGATATTTACTAAGTGCCTTTGCCTATAGCTTGAAATTTAGCATAGCGAATAGATTCTGAAGCTCCCTTCGAAGCGTTTATGCCGATTGGCTGCAATGTCTTGAACTTTTTTATACTTCATTCATAAGCCCATCCATCCATAACTCAGCCATCAGAGTATTCGGTGTTCTTTAGTTTCTTTGCATTTCTCAGAAGCTGAATCTGTGAATCAGCGGTGACTCCCCTGCAATTTATTGCAAGCCTACAGAAGGCAGCAACACAGGCGTCTGGCTACATTTGCACACAAAGCCTAGCCATCTCGACATAAAAGTGTACGTTAGTCGTCTTTATGCGAAAAGCGATGTCTTGTTATCCAGTATGCGCAAATGACCAGCCTATCTCTAATAATGAAAATGATCGGTTTTCAGGTAGTGGTGTTGACCGAGACCTTTCTTGGAGCCGTAAGGGTGTCCACTTGAAGAAGAAGCTCACATCTATTGCACACGGCTTCAATTTCATCGCCGGCAAAACATGGGGATCATCGGTGGGCTCCATGCTACAGTTGTACCGAACACTTTTTATCGGATTCCTACGCTATAGCTCTCCCGTGATTGCTAAAACATGCAAGTTAAAGGTTTGAAAATTTCAGAGCATGCAAGTACAAGCACTACGCATTTGCCTCGGCCGTCTGCCGCGCGCCTCAACAGGAGGAACTGTTACAATGGCTCAAGACCAACCAACCATGACTTGCATTACCACCGATACGCTTAGGGCCCATATTCATCATGTTTCACGGATGCGATCAAGTTCTATTGCCTACCTTCCAGAACTACGACCACAGGCGTCATTCTCCATCGTGGTCAACAGTCATAGCGCCTCCCTACCATCGGACGGCACACCCTTGGCACGTTCGCCTTCTGCTTTGTGGTGTTTAAAACTACCTAAGGTGCGTCTTACGGTTCCAGGGATAAGAAAGAAGACCAACCTGCCTACGTTGGCCTTGAAGCAGGCAGCTCTGGATTGTTTGCACACTTTCTACTTTGACCGAGTCCACGTATATACAGGTGGCTCTTCCACTCAGACCAGTTCCAGCCGCGCAGCGGATATACCATCACGATCAACAAGCATCAGATGCTAGATTTCTCACGTCAGAACATCGAGCGGTTCGGAGCTTGTTGCCCTTCGAGGTGCCGTTGATCATATTAACAAAAAACCGGCTAATCGGTGGGCGATATTCTGCGACTCGAAGGCGGCCTTCAATGTCTTTGTCAGCATATCGTCGTGGGTCCTGTGAACAACTAGTGCCGGAGATACGAGAAATCCACCATCGTATGACTGCGAAAGAACACGCCGCCATGTTTCAGTGGCTGCCGGGCCAATGCGGTATCTCCGGCAACGACCTCGCCGAGGAAGCTGCTAGGAAAGCAAACGAAGGAGCAGACCTTGTTTCTGTAGCTTTATCGCAGACTGACGCATCCCAACACTTAAGCAAGCTAGCGCACCGTATGACAATGGAGAAGTGGCACACACCTGAACTCACCCAACATTGATTGCATTCCCTCAACCCATCTGTGCAACTGCGGCTGTTACCTGGGCTTCTACGAAATATGGGAACAATACAGGGCCGCTTACGCTTGGGCGTCGCATTCACCAGTTCATATACGTATTTGATTGGAATGGCTGATAGAACCGAGTGCAATGCCTGTGGTGTCGAGGGGACTATCGAACATCTACTGTGCTCCTGTCCATCGTACGAAAATGAAAGACATCATCTTTGCACAGCTCTAAATCAGTTAGATAGAAAACCGTTCACCTTGAACAAGATCTTGGACCATTCATCACCTCCAGAAATAATCAAGTCATTTCGTCGATTTCTATCTTCAAGGTTATGCATTTGTAAGGAGAAATTCAGTCTTGTCATTCAACTTTGAAACAAGATGCTCGCACTCTTCTGGGAATGACAGCAGTTTCTGCTCAATTGAAGCCAGCCTGCTGTTAGTTTCAACAATGTGACATTCTAAGCTTTCCCGCATAGACTTGTAACCTTAGCTGAGGACACCTTCTGATTAACTATAGTAGCTGTCATTTGCTATGTAACCGTAAGGCCAGGGTTTATTTCTGTATCCCCACTTAAGAAAAAAACAATAAAGCACCAACGAATCAAAACATCTCGCTACATATTGACATAACACCCCTGGGCAAGGGACTACTGCTAGAAACAAGGAATTGCTTTTAAAGTCGTTACTACTCGTCTTCCTACTAACCTGCGCAAAAAATACGTGCCAGCTTAGCCGCGTCTGCATCCTTTGGTGGGTCCCTTGCCGAGTGAAGAAGTTTGAGGGGCGGTGCGGGTGGGCTCGGGCGATGATGATGTTGCTCCGATGTTCCTTTGAGTTGAAGAAAATGTTCGAAATTCGTGATATTTCTTTCACTCCGCAAGATGTCACTGTCGTCAAGCGACGCAATTTTCAGTTGCGATTGAAGTCTGTAGATGGAGCTTGTCTTGCCGATCTTGAATTATCGGAAGTTTACCGGTTCACTGCATGCCGCAAAAGCATGTTCAACAAAGACGAGGCAGGTTAGCCGCGTATACATCTCTTGCCATTGCACTTCATTTTTTTTTAGTTCATTTGTTAAAGCTTTCTTCTTGCCTCATCACTACAAAAGGAAACAGTGTTTGTTCGAGATACACATCTCAGCGTGGCCTACGATCCCCACTTACTTCAAAGGAATATAGGAACAGCTGCGCCTTGATTTTCCCCAACAGGCTTCCAACCCTGGCAAGGTTTCTCGTTGTTTGCTATATTTACTTTCTTGCATCCAAGCCTGCTTCCGTAGTTATCTTTATTGTCTTTGACCTGCATTTACTTCATTGTTGGAAGGCCGTATATATGATGACGTGAGTTGCAACAAATAACGTTGGGAAACAGATCGCTATATTCTTTTTAACAGATGCTCAAAGGAAACTATGTTTGCGTGGAGAAGAATGCCGGCAGCGAGCTACGCCCATTGCCCCCAAGGACGGCCACTGCCTTCTACAGGTGCACTCAATCGGAACAAATAAGGCTGATTGCAGAAATGTGTATTTTTTCTATAACTATCAATGTTTTGTGCAACTTTGCCTTACCTGCCATTATTTATCATACTTATTGTTGCGGAAAACGTCGACGTACTTAGAAGAAAATGTACTTACGATCTGTTACGAGAAAAAAAAAGCTAAATATTTGCTAGGAATCCGTATGTAGCTTTTTACTACGCGAATCTCTGTGGCAATTCGTACCTGTCCTTGTCACTGATGTCTGAGAGCTCAATAATCATAGCTTCCTATTATATTAGACGTCCCGACATCAATAAACCTAAAAAAATCAGCAACTGTGGATTTTCACTTCACTTTAGCAGTCAAATGTTTGTCCATCCTTTTTGAACTTTTCTAAACCGATTGAGGTGGTTGTGTTCCCTCTGTGACAGTTTCGGCCTGCTGCAAAGGGTATGCTGGAAGCATGGCTCGAGGCTCAAGTAAGCCGGTTTCAATAATGGATAGGGCACCACTAGACAGACAGATAGACGCAGCGACAGACAGACAGACAGGCAATCAGACAGACAGCACTTTTATTTATGTCCGACAGGCTACTCCATAGAGAGGCGTACGCGCATTTTATGAGAATATATGTAACAAACACAGCAAGAAGTACCTGAGATTCAAGTAAATTCGTGTGGAGAAAGAAAAACAAATGATAAAAGTAACTTTGCTATCGCGGATACTAGAGCTAAATTAATTAAAGTTCAGGGTTTTACGTGCCAATATGGCGATTTTTTAGTAGGGGGGCTCCGGTATAATTTTGGCAACCTGGGGTTCTTTAACATGCACCTAAATCTAAGTACACGGGTGTTTTCGCCCCCATCGAAATGCGGCCGCCGTGGCCGCGATTAGATCCCACGACCTCGTGCTTAGCAGCCCAGCACCTTAGCTACTAAGCAACCACGACGGGTGCTACTAGAGTTCGGAAGGCTCTTGAATGCCATGATAACATGTGGCGCGTTGCAGTGGGAAGGGAACGCCCCTTTTATACTAGACAGAGTAACGGAACGATATGAAGAACTGTCACACTGCGCGTCGTTACATTAAGATTTAAAGTAGCGCTTTCTTAACGAACCCTCGCGAACTCCGCTGACAGTGTGTGCTGTTGCTGTTGTATGGCCGAATAGATCGTACGCAGCAAATAAAGGAATTACGTGACCAAAGATGGGAATTTACCTCAGTCTCGCAGCGAAACGGCCTAGTGCTCTAACTGTTAAGCCACATTTTTTTTTCTTTATTCCCGCTTACCTCTCTCGTACCAACGCCAAGAAGCTCTTTACGGCGGCTGGCGCGTTCATCGCGTCGGGCCGCGTGTGTACGTGACAGAACGTGCATGCGAGAGCGAAGGGGGCCAGTTTCCATGACGACCAGGAGACAGGAACGAAACGGCTTAATGATGGCCAACCTTATCATTGTCTTACGCGTCTTAACTCTCTCTGCATTCGCCTCTCGCCAATAGTCTACCCTCGGCAAACAACAAACATCGCCCTCGTCTTCGTGACATCACAGCGTCGACGTCTCAAAGTGTCGCGTCGTATGAACTGCTCTTTGCATAAGCTGCATAGCACTGAAGTTGTTGTCAGAATGATAAGATGCAGACCGCGAGGAAGCTTCGCGTCTTCTTGCATTTCTAAGAGAGCCTTATTTACAGGACGTGCGCTATATGCATCAGTGGCACTGCAAGAGATGGTCAGGCAGAGCAATTGCCAGCCTCGATCGCTAGGCTAAATCCGCCTGTTGCAACAGTCCACCACCACAACAAGTTCTGACCTGTGCGCTGCATATACATTAACGTCGCATGCAGGTATAAGATGATATTATGGAGGTCATTGCGTTTTGTTCTGTAGCACTGAATTAACTCCTTCGCGAAAGCTTCACTTCAGAGACATTTAAAGGTGCCTCAAATTTGCATGATTTTGGCCACCAAAACGACGACTTCGCATTTTTTTCAGAACAGGAGAAGCAGGGACAAAAGTGCATTTCTTACAATGAAATAGTCGCTAGGACAGGGCTTCACTCGCAACTAAGTTTATTCTCAGGTAAAGTGCGTAATATAAAAGACGTGCTGACCATGCACAAGAAGAAAGTTCAGCGCCACTGGCCACGGCAGATCGGAAGACATTGACACACGTGCTAAGGCACGCGTGTGCGTGCATGTGCGTGTTTATGTGTATCGAGAAGTAGAGAACAGCGTTTGTTTTGACCATGTCCAAGAAACTCCCCCCCCCCCCCGCCCCTCTTTTTTTTTCGTGTCTGCATATCTTGAAGTCTGTGATAATCCAATAATGCGCACATATCCCGCTTTTAAGTTCTTTTATCGCCTGTTTTATAAGTGCACCTCTGTTTCTTCTATTGGATTGCTTGCTGAAACGATCATCAATAGTACAGTACATTGTTCACTGAACTAATATAAAATTTATACTCCGCAAATTGATAAGTAACTGCTTAATTGTACTTGTTGCAATTGCGCAGTTGACGCTGGTCATTCTTGGAGGCCTAATGAATAATGTAGGAGCTCCGAAAATCATGATTTATATGAATGAATGTTGAATGAGCCACTATAAGCAGATTGTCAGTTCAAGAAATGTGACATAAGATACACCACCCTTCCACGTCTTTTTGTGTTAACACAGAAATAGCTTTTGGAAAAACAATTAGTGGTCCGCCGGAGCGCGAAAGTGCAAGTAATAATAATAATAATAATAATAATAATAATAATAATAATAATAATAATAATAATAATAATAATAATAATAATAATAATAAATTGAAGAAAGAATTGCATACGGTTTCCTCATTGTAGACTTTCAGTCAATAAAGTCCCTGTGCTACAGATGTTCCATCAATCTCGACTAGACTGCGCCTGTTCCTATGGATAGCCGCAATGCGTAAATTGTTGCGTGAACAGAGACACACGTGCAGAATTTCCCACTTGTGTATATTTCTCCTTTTTTTTCCAGCCGTGTATCCTGGCAGTCCGTGAAACAGCGTCCTTTTGGTTCTCCCAATCGTAAAGATCAATGTCTGCAAAATAAAGCTGCAACCATTGTTGCACTGTCCTAAAGAAATGCTCAAACGCCACAGCATTACATGCATCAGAAGTCCATCGCCCTTGCAGTACGCGTTCATCAGGCGTGTCGTGATACAATCCATATTTAGGCGTCAGTTGAGGCTGCCTATATATATATATATATATATATATATATATATATATATATATATATATAGATATATATATTGAAATGGGGTTTATTGTAGCTCGTTCGAGGGATCGCAGGTAGCTCTAGATCACGAGTCCTAGCGCTTCGCATCAACAACCCGCGCTCGTGTCTCGCGCCGCAGCGGTGGCAGTCCGCACAGTGCCACATGCATATTACCCACTACAACTACAGTGCCACATGCATATTACCCACTACAACTTCCCCCGGGGCGAATAGGAGCCATCCTGGCGACCTAAGGCGATGATACGATAAGGGGGTCGTGGTACGGCTTCAGGCGGCTGACGTGAACAGTCTCGCTGCCACGGCGGCGTTTGTCCGAAGATGGCGTCACCGGTTCGACCACATAATTCACAGGCGAAGTACACGCGACGATCCGGTACGGACCTTGATATTTCGGAGCAAGCTTTGGGCTAAGGCCTGGAGCTTGGAAGGGCAGCCGAAGCCAGACGTGAGAGTCCACGGCGAAGGACTGTGTAGGCTGATCGTTGTCGTGGCGATCTTTGTGGATTCCTTGGGTATCCGACGTGAACGAGCGAGCAAGTTGGCGGCACTCTTCAGCAGGGCGAGCAACTTCGGAAAGAGGGGTGAATTCAGAGGCATCCGGGTGATATGGTAGTACGGTGTCGAGGGTAGTGGATGGTTCACGGCCATAAAGAAGGAAAAATGGTGAGAAGCCTGTGGTAGCCTGAACGGCGGTATTGTATGCGTACGTCACAAAAGGGAGGACATCGTCCCAATTGGAATGATCCGACGCAACATACATGGTGAGCATGTCCCCAAGGGTGCGGTTGAATCGTTCCGTTAGACCGTTAGTTTGTGGGTGATACGCCATAGTGGTGCGGTGAATAGTGCGGCACGCGGCGAGGAGCTCATTAATAACTTCGGACAAGAAGACACGGCCTCGGTCACTGAGCAGTTCTCGCGGTGCGCCGTGCCGTAAGACGAAATGCCGTAAGATGAATGCGGCGACGTCGCGAGCAGCAGCCGAAGCAAGTGCAGCAGTTTCAGCATATCTTGTCAGGTGGTCTACTGCGACAATTATCCAACGATTGCCGGTAGCACTGCATGGAAGAGGCCCATAAAGGTCGATGCCAACCCGATCAAAAGGACGTGCAGGACAAGGTAAAGGTTGCAGAGGGCCTGTCGTATGAGAAGATGTCTTGCGTCGCTGACAGGCTGCACATGACCGAATGTATTTGCGGACATAAGAATACATGCCGCGCCAGTAGTACCGCTGGCGGAGCCGCTCGTAGGTTTTCAGGACGCCAGCATGAGCTTGTTGTGGGTCTGCATGGAAATACGTGCATACGTCGGAACGCAAATGGCGAGGGATGACTAGCAGCCATTTGCGACCGTCGGGCTGATAGTTTCGGCGGTACAAGAGGGCGTCCCGTAGCACGAAGTGGGTGGCTTGGCGACGAATGGCTCGAGGGCATGTAGACGTTGAAGAACTGCTAAGAATTTCAATAAGAGACACAATCCACGGATCTTTTCTCTGTTCAGACGGCATGTCACTAACGGCAAGCGTAGCAACCGGGCACTCTATGGGTGAAGGTGGCCTTTCGTCGGAGCGCATGGGCGCACGGGAGAGCGCATCTGCATCAGAATGTTGGCGCCCGGATCGATAAATGACGCGAATGTCAAATTCTTGGATCCGAAGAGCCCAACGTCCAAGACGCCCCGACGGGTCTTTCAGTGACGCAAGCCAGCAGAGCGCGTGGTGGTCTGTCACAACGTCGAACGGACGGCCATACAAGTAAGGGCGAAATTTGTTTAAGGCCCAAACTATAGCTAAACATTCTTTTTCCGTGACAGAATAATTGGATTCTGCCTTCGTGAGAGCACGACTCGCATATGCAACCACATATTCTGGAAAGCCAGGCTTCCGTTGTGCAAGGACGCCCCCAAGACCAACGCCGCTGGCGTCGGTATGAACTTCAGTCGGTGCACTCGGGTCGTAGTGGCGTAGAACAGGCGGTGAGGTAAGCCGACGGCGCAAAGTGGTGAAGGCTTGGTCACATGCCGGAGTCCAGTCGCGAAGGGCACCAGAGCCAGCCAGGAGCTTCGTCAGGGGAGCGATGATGCAGGCAAAATTGCGCACAAAGCGGCGAAAATAAGAGCAAAGACCGACGAAACTGCGGAGCTCTTTCACTGTAGTCGGCCGCGGAAATTCTGCGACAGCACGAAGTTTGTCAGGGTCGGGAAGGACGCCGTCTTTGGACACGACATGGCCAAGTATGGTCAGCTGGCGGGCTCCGAAGCGGCACTTTTTCAAGTTAAGTTGAAGGCCGGCGGTGGTAAGGCAAGTAAGGACTTCGCGTAGACGAGAGAGGTGAGTGGTGAAATCAGGGGAGAAAACTACCACGTCGTCTAAATAACACAAACACGTCTTCCATTTGAGGCCTCGTAGAAGATTGTCCATCATCCTTTCGAATGTCGCGGGTGCATTGCAGAGGCCGAATGGCATTACTGTAAACTCATACAGGCCATCAGGCGTAATAAAAGCTGTCTTCGAGCGGTCGGATTCAGCCACTGGCACTTGCCAATAGCCCGATCGCAAGTCCAAAGAAGAAAAGAATTCGGCACCATGAAGACAATCCAGGGCGTCATCTATGCGCGGTAGAGGATAGACATCTTTTCGTGTAATCTTGTTGAGGCGACGATAGTCCACACAGAAACGAATCGAGCCATCTTTTTTCTTAATGAGTACTACAGGAGATGACCAAGGGCTGTAGGATGGCTTGATAACACCACGTTCAAGCATGTCTTCAACTTGCTCGGCGATGACACGACGCTCGGTGGATGACACGCGGTACGGACGCTGGCGTAATGGTGCGTGGTGTCCCGTATCAATGTGGTGAGAGACGGTACTGGTGCGGCCTAATGATGCTTGGTTGCAGTCAAAAGAGGCGTGAAAATCATTTAAAAGAGTAATAAGCCGCTCACGTTGTGTCGGCTCGAGGTCATCGGCAATAGAGCGACAAAAAACATCCGGTGGTACTCGGTTATATGGCACATGGGGTGCCAGTGCTGTTACGTTGGCAGTATTCACGTCGTCGGGAACAGGGAAATGCACAATAACGTCAGCGTCCACAGTCTGGATGGTACCAATAGTCTCGCCACAGTGCAAAGCCAAAGTGTACGAATTTGGGTTAGAAATCAGTATTGCTGCAGCCCCATGGTGAATTGTGAGGAGGGCGAAAGGCAACAATATAGGTAGGCGGCGAATGAAGACGGCAGCGGGTGAAAACATGACCGTCGCTTCGGCAAGCGATGCGCATGAAAGAGGGACAAATACCGCGCTGTGAGGGGG
Organism: Dermacentor variabilis; assembly: GCF_050947875.1. Taxonomy (NCBI): domain Eukaryota; kingdom Metazoa; phylum Arthropoda; class Arachnida; order Ixodida; family Ixodidae; genus Dermacentor; species Dermacentor variabilis. The sequence goes on from NC_134571.1 coordinate 29,527,547, forward strand.
AAGGTCAGTATCTGAAGCTACACAGATCCTGGTAACATCATGAACTTGAAAGTCGTGAGATTGCAAATCGCACAGAACGGAGAACTGAACCTCAGCACGTGCACAGTCGATGACGGCGTGATGGCGCGACAGAAAATCCCAACCGAGAATCACATCGTGGGAGCAACAAGTTAGCACAAAGAAATCAATCGAATACAAAATGTCTCGAATCAACACCCTGGCAGTGCACATAGCGACTGGCTGAACTTGTTGTGCACTGGCTGTTCTAAGCAATAATACCGAAGGCATCATGGTCACTTTCCGTAATGCACGGCAAAGTTTCTCACTAATCACAGATACAGCAGCACCTGTATCGACGAGCGCAAGACATTTGATGCCATCAACAGACACTTCAACAACGTTAGCGGGGGAAAAACGAGGACTTTGATGTTCCGACGATGACGCAGTTCGTGCCTCAGGAACTGCGGAAATCAGTTTTCCGCCTCAGTAGTACTGGCACTGGGCCTACGACGCATGGGTGAGAGTGAGCGCCGACGAGGGGAAGGCGAGCGACGAGTATTGTAGAGCTGTGACTGCGGTGCTGGTATGTCATCAGCAGCGTAGACTTCCGGTGGTGGTCGCTGAGGCATACGGTATGGTCGGAAGCCGGAGCTGGGTGGTCGCGCGGTGCCCACGAAGGCCGGCAAGCGCCGGCGGCAGAAGCGCGCTACATGTCCCGGTGTACCGCAGGCATAGCATATTGGGCGGTTGTCAGGAGTGCGCCAAGGATTTGTGCCTTGCTGCTGTGCGCTGAAAAAGGGAGCGACCTGCTGGCGAGGCGAGGGCGGATGAGAGAACACCGGCTGGAGAGGCGCTGAAGGCGGAGGCGAGAATCCCGGCAGACGAGGCGCCCGTGCAGCGGCTTCAGCATACGTCAGAGGCGCGGCCACGAGAGCCGGCTGACACGGAGGTGGAAGAGCTTCGGTCACTTGCTCTTGAATTACCTGTCGGATCGCTGGAGCCAAATATTGAGAAGGCTTCTCCGTGGTCGGCAAAATCGAGAGCTGTCGCGCGACCTCCTCGCGCACAAATTCTTTTATTTGCGTCAGCAAAGTTGTGTAGTTGTCGCCAATAACCAATGCTGCTAACGAATCTTCCGTAGGCGGTGGGCGCCGAGCTAAGATGCGTTGTTTCCGTAGCTCGTCAAAACTTTGGCACAAGTTGATAACTTCGGCCACGGTACGCGGATCCTTCGCTAGCAACATTTGAAATGCGTCCTCATCAATGCCTTTCATAATGTGTTTTATCTTGTCCTGTTCCGCCATTGACGGATTCACGCGCTTACACAGGTCAATGACATCTTCGATGTAACTTGTGAACGTTTCACCGTGATGTTGCGCGCGCCCCCGTAAGCGTTGTTCTGCGCGAAGCTTGCGCACAGCGGGGCGCCCGAACACTTCTGTGAAACTTGTCTTGAATCTGCTCCACGTTGTGAAATCGTGTTCGTGGTTTCGGAACCAGAGGTTCGCGACGCCGGTTAAGTAAAACAGCACATTGTGCAACTTCGTGACGTCGTCCCACTTGTTATGCTGGCTCACCCTTTCGTAAGATGACAACCAATCCTCCACGTCATGATCATCGGTGCCGCTAAAGATGGCAGGATCACGCTGGCGCAATGCACCGGAAACGATGACCGTCGGAGGCTGTGGTGCATCTTCCTGGGTGGTTTCGTCAGGCATGGTCGCAGCAGTCGGTAGCGTCCGGCTTCGGAGTTCCAGTTTTCGAGGTTACCCCGCACCTCCACCAAATGAAATGGGGTTTATTGTAGCTCGTTCGAGGGATCGCAGGTAGCTCTAGATCACGAGTCCTAGCGCTTCGCATCAACAACCCGCGCTCGTGTCTCGCGCCGCAGCGGTGGCAGTCCGCACAGTGCCACATGCATATTACCCACTACAACTACAGTGCCACATGCATATTACCCACTACAATATATATATATATATATATATATATATATATATATATATATATATATTGTCACGTGGTAGTGACGTTCAAGACCACAGTAGCAATACTGTGAAAGACAAAACTAACTTTTATTGGGCGAACCGGTGCCCACAAAAAAAGGCTACACTTATAGCACAACGATAGCGGCGAACACAGACGGCGATCGTCGAAAATCTGATCAGCGGGTCAAGCGCGTCGGCTTTTATACATCAGTCGTCGAACGTTACAGAGCAATCGCTGCTGGGACCCACGTGCCTTCCACAAAGTTCTACATCATTCGCGTCGCACGCACATGCGATCAGATTGCACAAGGTTCGGTCCCAGATAGCGGATGGAAGTACTGATAACATTACAGAAACTTCCGATACATGCAGGTGTGTCCTGGGCAGTGCGATAACATTTGTTAGGTGGTGAAACGTGTCGGCCGAAATCGACAAACAAGTACACGTGTCAATACCCCCCTCTTAAAAAGCAGCGATCCGATAACAAACGAAAGTAATAAAGGAAACACCCGTAGCAAAGAAACAACAAACTAAGGAAGTTCGTCAGCGTGCGTAAAAGGGCTTAAGACGAACCACGCGGACCACTTCAGATCGTGCGCGGCGCCGCTGTGAATGCGGAATGCCGTCTGGCACGACCTCACAGTCTAGTGCGCCAATACGTCGGATGACCTTGTAGGCTCCGAAATAGCGTCGCAATAGTATCTCACTGAGTCCTCGTCGGCGTATCGGGGTCCAAACCCAAGCATGGTCCCCGGGCTGGTACTCGACGTAGCGTCGTCGGAGGTTGTAGTGTCGGCTGTCGGTATGCTGCTGGTTCTTGATCCGTAAGCCGGTGAGCTGTCGGGCTTCTTCGGCGCGCTGGAGATAGGTAGCGACGTCAACATTCTCTTCTTCAGTGACGTGCGGCAGCATGGCGTCGAGCGTCGTAGTCGGGTTCCTGCCATTAACCCGCTTGAGTGGCGTGATCTGTGTTGTTTCTTGCACCGCCGAGTTGTAAGCGAAGGTTACATACGGCAGGACAGCGTCCCACGTCTTGTGCTCGACGTCGGAGTACATTGCAAGCAACGTCGGCGAGGCTCTTGTTCAGGCGCTCTGTGAGACCAATCGTCTGCGGGTGGTAGGCAGTTGCCCTCCTGTAGCTTGTCTGGCCGTATTGCAGAATGGCTTCGGTGAGCTCTGCTATAAAAGCCGTTCCTCTGTCGGTGATGAGGACTTCTGGGGCACCATGTCGCCGCAGGATGTTCTCGACAAAAAATTTCGCCACTTCGGCTGCGCTTGCTTTTGGTAGAGCTTTAGTTTCAGCGAAGCCGTTGAGATAGTCCGTCGCTACGATGATCCCCTTATTCCCGTATGTTGACGTCGGAAACGGTCCGAAGAAATCCATACCGATCTGCTGGAATGGTCGGCGAGGAGGTTCGATCGGCTGTAGTAATCCTGCTGGCCTTTTCGATGGTGTCTTGCGTCGCTGACACTCTCGGCATGTCTTGACGTAAAGGGGGACTTCGGCGGGCAGACACGGCCAGTAATACCTTTTCTCTATCCTTGACAGCGTCCGGAAGAACCCGAGGTGCCCAGCGGTTGGATCGTCGTGTAGGGCGTGCAGTACTTCTGGACGCAGCGCTGACGGTGCAACAAGAAGGTAGCTGGCGCGGACTGGTGAGAAGTTCTTCTTCGCGAGCAGGTTGTGTTGTAGCGTGAACGAAGGCAACCCGTGCTTAAATGCCCTAGGGATAACGTCGCTGTTCCCTTCCAAATACTCGACTAGGCCTTTTAGCTTCGGGTCTGCTAGTTGCTGTTTAGTGAAGTCTTCCACGCCTAATATTCCAAGGAAGGCGTCGTCGTCCTTGTCGTCTTGCGGCGGGGGATCGATGGGGGTGCGTGATAAGCAGTTGGCGTCAGAATGTTTTCTTCCGGACTTGTATATTACCGTGACGTCATATTCTTGCAGTCTGAGGCTCCACCGCGCCAGCCGTCCTGAGCGGTCCTTTAAGTTAGCTAGCCAACAAAACGCGTGATGGTCGCTGATGACTTTGAATGGCCTGCCATAGAGGTAAGGGCGGACTTTTGCTGTAGCCCAAATGATGGCGAGGCATTCCTTTTAAGTCGTAGAATAATTGCCTTCCGCTTTTGACAGCGACCGGCTAGCGTAAGATATCACCCGTTCAAGTCCGTGTTTCCTCTGGACTAGGACGGCACCGAAGCCTAGGCTAGTGGCATCAGTATGGATTTCGGTATGGGCGTCCTCGTCGAAGTGTGCAAGTCTTCTGGCGGCGACTGCATGCGTCGTTTGAGTTCTTCAAATGCGTCGGCTTGCGTCGTTTCCCACTTGAACTCGACATCACATTTGGTTAGATGTGTTAGCGGCTCCGCGACGCGTGAAAAGTCCTTGACAAAGCGCCTATAGTAGGCACACATGCCAAGGAATCTGCGCACTGCCTTCTTGTTGATTGGCTGCGGGAACTTTGCGATGGCAGGTGCCTTCTGCGGGTCGGGGTGTACTCCAGATTTGCTGATGACGTGGTCTAGGAACAGAAGCTCATCGTAAGCGAAGCGGCACTTTTCCGGCTTCAGAGTGAGCGCTGATAACTTGATGGCCTCTAATACTGTCGGAAGCCGCCTAAGATGATCGTCGAAATTTCCAGCGAAGACAACGACGTCATCCAAGTAAAGAAGACACGTCTGCGACTTCATTCCTGCTAACACCGTGTCCATGACGCGCTGAAACGTTGCAGGCGCCGAGCACAGTCCGAATGGCATGACCTTGAACTCATAGAGGCCGTCTGGCGTGATGAAGACGGTCTTTTCGCGATCTCTCTTGTCGACTTCAATTTGCCAGTAGCCAGACTTGAGATCCATCGACGAGAAGTATTTGGCGTTGCAGAGCCGATCCAATGCGTCGTCTATTCGTGTATACGTCTTTCTTCGTGATCTTGTTCAGTCGACGATAATCGACGCAGAAACGTAGGGTTCCGTCCTTTTTCTTTACTAAGACAACAGGAGACAACCACGGGCTTTTCGACGGCTGGATGATGTCGTCACGCAGCATTTGGTCGACTTGTTGCCTTATAGCTTCGCGTTCTAGCGTCGAAACTCGGTAAGGGCTCTGGCCGAGTTGTCGAGCGTACTCTTCGGTTATTATGCGATGCTTTGTGACTGGTGTTTGTCGAATACTCGATGACGTCGAAAAGCAGTCTTTGTATCGTCGAAGCAGACTTCTGAGCTGCTGCTGCTTACTCATAGGAAAACTTGGATTGACGTCGAAGTCTGGTTCGGGGACTATGTTCATCGGGGGAGATGCGCCAGAATCCGAGAGGACAAAGGCATTGCTGGTTTCCACAATTTCATCGATGTACGCGATCGTCGTGCCCTTGTTGATCTACTTGAACTCTTGGCTGAAGTTGGTTAGGATAACTTCCGCTTTCCTTCCGTGGAGTCGAGCAATCCTTCTTGCGACGCAAATTTCACGGTCTAGCAATATACGTTGGTAACTTTCGATCACTCCTTCTACGTCGGCAGGTGTTTTGGTGCCGGCGGAAATGACAATGCTGGAGCGGGGCAGGATGCTGACTTGACTTCCAAGCACACTCAAAGCGTGGTGACTACGAGATCTCTCCGGCGGTATCGCTTGATCTTCCGACAGCGTTATCGATTTTGACTTCAGGTCTATGATTGCTCCGTGTACGTTCAGGAAGTCCATGCCGAGAATGACGTTTCGTGAACACTGTTGGAGGATAACGAAGGTGGCAGGGTAAGTCCGGTCATCAACGGTAATCCTTGCCATGCAGATTCCAGTCGACGTGATGAGCTGTCCTCCAGCGGTCCGAATTTGAGGGCCCTCCCATGCAGTTTTAACTTTCTTCAACTGGGCGGCGATGTGTCCAGTCATTACGGAGTAATCGGCCCCTGTGTCCACTAAGGCGGTAACTGCGTCGCTGTCGAGAAGCACGTCGAGGTCAGCGGTTCTTTGTCTTGCGTTACAGTTAGGTCTTAACGTCGGATCACGGCTGTGTCACGTTGACCTGTGGCTGGTATGTGGCGTCGTCAGGTCGTCTTTCGCGGGCGTAGTCTTTGTTTCCTGACTTCGTCGGGACGGCGGCGTGTCGTTATGATGCCGGAAGCGATGCGATTACCTACGGCGGCGTAGGTCATCGCTTCCGGCTGGGGTTGCGGGGATTCTGGTTGCACCTCAGGAATTCCAAGGGATCGCTCAAACTCATCTTTGACGATTTCGTCGATTGAGGCTACTTGAGGCTGCGTCCTAGGGTACAACTTCTGCAGCTCTTACCGTACGACCGCTCTGATAGTCTCGCGCAGATAGTCGGTGGCCAGCGATTGAATTCCTGTGTCGTTGGTAGAGTTCGTGCGGTGGTTGAATTGCCGGTTCCGCAGTTCGAGTGTCTTCTCGATGCTGGTGGCCTCGCGAAGAAACTCTTCTACGGTCTTCGGTGGGCTCCGTATCATTGCACCGAAAAGTTCTTGCTTCACACCACGCATGAGAAGGCGGACTTTATTCTCCTCGGGCATATCCGGGTCGGCGTGGCGGCACAGATGGTTCATTTCTTCCGTGAATATGGCAACGTTCTCGTTAGGTAGCTGCACTCGGGCGTCTAGCATGGCTTCGGCCCTTTCCTTGCGCACGATGCTCGTAAAGGTGCGCAGGAAGCCGCTACGGAACAGGGCGCATGTTGTGAAGGTCGACTCCCGGTTCTCAAACCACGTTCTGGCGGCGTCTTCTAAGGCAAAGTATACATGCCGCAGCTGGTCGTCGGAGTCCCAGTTGTTGAAAGTCGCGATTCGCTCGTAGGTCTCCAGCCAGGATTCCGGGTCTTCAGTCGCTGCTCCATGGAAGGTCGGTGGGCCCGAGGTTGTTGTAGGATAACGTGGGACGCTAGGGCAGCCATTGGGGTTGTTTTGACCACGATCTTCCTTGTCGTCTCAGGTAGAAGTCTGTGCTCTGGGGGCAGTCCTTGCAGTCTGCGGCTCGCACACTGTTCTTGGGCGATGTTGGTTTTGTCCTCGGGCTTCGGGCGTGGATCGCGGCTTGGATCGCGGCTTTGCTGGGGCGTTCGGTACATGAACGCACAAGCACCTCCACAAGATGTCAAGTGGTGGTGACGTTCACGAACACAGTAGCAATACTGTGAAAGACAAAACTAAGTTTTATTGGGCGAACCTGTGCTCACAAAAACAGGCTACACTTATAGCACAACGATAACGGCGAACGCAGTCGGCGATCGTTCAGAATTTGATCAGCGGGTCAAGTACGTCGGCTTTTATACATCAGTCGTCGAATGTTCCAGAGGAATCGCTGGGACCCGCGTGCCTTCCACAAAGTTCTACATCATTCGCGTCGCGCGCACATGCGATCAGATTAGTCAAGGTTAGGTCGCAGACAGCGGATGGAACCATCTATAACATTCCCGAAACATCCGATACATGCAGGCGCGTCCTGCAAGTGCACGTGTCAATATATACATTATATATATATATATATATATATATATATATATATATATATGTATGATTGGCGTAGCCAGAAATTTCGTTCCTGGGGGGCTCACTTTGTAGCTCGGCCTCCTTATAGAATTAGTGGAGGGATCAAATAGATTAAACATTTATAGTAACTGCGCTGACATTGCCCAGTATGCTGCAAACGAATTCTTTAACACTACGCCCTGTCAAAACAAGTGAAATATGTATTTTTAACGCGATAGCGTTAAGGAGCTCGTGTCGCAGAAAAGCCGGTGTCGTCGGTGTCGGCGTCGGCGTCCGCGGCGTTGGCCGTGAGCGATAAAACACGGCAGGCACTTCATAAATAAAAAGCAACTTCCAAGATGGGCTGGGTGGGAATCGAACCAGGGTCTCCGGAGTGTGAGACGGAGACGTTACCACTGAGCCACGAGTTCGATGCTTAAAAGCGGTACAAAAGCGCCTCTAGTGAACGCGGTGTTGCCTTAGAAACGAGCTGTTTCTAAGGCTCAGGCGTGCGTCGCTTGCTCAGGCGCACATTTTGTTGTCGCGCCGAACGCTGCGTTGCTCGACGCTCACCGCGTCCGATGCGGGGCGCGTAGTCGCTGCGCCGTAGCCCATTGTCTTACACCCCTTGGCGGGTCGACGGGAACGCTGTCGCGTTCCACTCTTGAAGGCGAAGCTTAAGCGTCCTCCAATTTTTTCATAACGGAATATACTCGTACGTCTCAAAATTGTGCCCGAAATAACTGATATCGATGCTTCCATGTTTTCTGTATATTTAAAGAGTAAAGCAAATGTGACACGAACTTTAGAACTATATTAGTTTGAAACCAGCAAAGCGGTGCATGCCGCTGATATGAAAAATATAAAGGCCATAAAATGTATAAGTTGAGGACAAATATATTAATGAAAATTTGTTAGCCTCCCGGACTTTCTCTCATTTGCATCTCTCTCTCTCTCTCTCTGTCATTCAACAACCTTGTTTACATTTTTTACATATGCAACAATCAGGGGAAAATCTAAATGACGCTATCCTTTGTTAGAATGTATTGTGCAGGAGCAGCTGTCACCGGTTGTGTATTGCGAGTAATTGCTCCGAAATCATAGTCGCAAGAGAGAGCACATATAAAAAGCAGGAGTTCGGCAAAATATACGAGGGCGAGTCAAATGAAAGTGAGCCAATGCGAATATATGACAAACGGGGTACTTTATTTAAAAGTTGTCATCATGAGGATTTAGACATTCGTCCTACTAACGAGTCGCGTAATTCCCGTCTCATGAAACTCCTTGGGTTGCTGCCTCAAAAACCTGTAAATGACTCCACGTCATCGTCCGACACGAATCTCGTTCCCTTGAGCAGTTTCTTCAAGCGTTACCAAATGTGGAAGACGCAAGGCAATAGGTCTGGGCTGTATGAAGGATGTTGCAGCGTTTCCCACTTGAACTTTGCCAGTTTTGTATTAACCACATCAGCGACGCGGGGACGGGCAATGTCGTGGAGCAAGATGATACCATTGCTAAATTTTCCTTGTTTGTTCTTGATTGCGACACGCCGCCGATCCAACCTTTCACAATATCGGAAACGATTTATAGTCGCTCCTGGTTCAGAAAATTAGATCAATAATGGCCCCTGACAATCTAAAAAGAAGTCAACAACACTTTTCCGGCAGAAAAGACGGCCTTTGTTTTCCTTAGCGGTAGTGAATTCAAATGTTTCCACTGTGAGCTTTGCCTTAGTGTTTCAGGCTAGTAGTAGCGGCACCATGATTCATCCCCGTCATAATTGCAGACAAAAGGTCGTCACCCTCATCGTGATACTGGATTAGATGAGTCAAGGCAGCGCCGAACTTCTCCGGCTTCTGGCGATGGTTCAAAATCTTGGGCATCCATTGTGCTCCCAAGAGCCGATAAAAGAGATGTTCATGAATTATGGTGTGACCCGAGCCGTGACTGATCTTTACACGCCCTGCCACTTCATCGATGCTTATCCTCCGTTCTTGTCTAATCAGCCTTTGCTCTTGTTTAAAAAAATCTAAATTATGGGGTTTTACGTGCCAAAACCACTTTCTGATTGTGAGGCATGCTGTAGTGGAGACTCCTGAAATTTCTACCACCTGGGTTTCTTTGACGTGCATTTATATCTAAGTGTACGGGTGTTTTCGCATTTCGCCTCCATCGAAATCGTGCTCTGCAGCCCAACACCATAGCCTCTGAGCAACCACGGCCTTTTCAATTGTGTTGGTGGTGATTGCACGGTGGCTTTGGCCCGGCCATTGATCGTCTTTGCACTTTCACGTCCTCCTTTGAACTGTTTGCTACAACGCTTAACAGTGGCCAAAGAAACACAATGTTCAAAGCACACGGCAGCCATACGGCGACTAATTTCTTTTTGGGAAACATCTTAATTTGTCAAAAACCTCACGAAACCAAGCTGTTCAACTTTTCGAGTGTCAATTATGTCACGCAACCATGTTGAACCCAGTGTAGAGAGCATTAAAGAAAATTTAACCTCACCCCTACATGTCACTTGTAAATGAAATGCGTATGTGCTACGCGCATGCCTCGAAAATGATGAACCGAACCAATATTGCGCGGAGCGGGTTGTCTCACTTTCATTTCACTCGCCTTCGTACATTCGAAATGCGAAGATATAATGGAACATACAAATGTGAAGGTACAGCTTGATAAAGGGTAAAAAATTGTCACTGGAAACAAAGTTCACTGCGCAGATACACAAAACCTCGCAACAAGCTATTTAAATATTCGTATAGGTCTCCAATAAATCTACGTACCTAAGAAAAAGTCACTATATATAATTCGTCAAACAAGGCAAATAAACAGCGTGCGCAACCACAGATTCACAGACCACAGCCGCTCCCGCCTCCCTCCATTCCCAAAATGGATCGTGCGCGACGGAAGGCGGCGCGCTTCCTCCCCGCTTTTCTCCCTTGCGCACACAAGACTGAGCTACCATCGTCGGCTCACCCCATCCCCCCTCCCCCCCTGCGCTTTCACTCACACATAGAGCATGTGGCGCGCGGTCACGATGTTATCGCCCTTGGACTTTACTTTTACGGAACATGAGTGCAACGGCAGGAATGCCCCTAGAGTCTCCATATAGCTGCTATGGCAATCATATTGTTACGGTGAAGGGAACGAAGAAGTTGAATTAGACTAGACGAAGACGAAGTCTGGCAGTTGCCTGAATGCCATATACGCCAGTTGTAAATATACGTTATTTTACACTCGTGGGCCTGCTTTCTTCCTGCAACATTTTGGTGGAAGGTGCGAGGTACAATCACGGAACTTCGCAGCGGACGTCATCTACCTGCCGCCACAATGGCAAATCAACCGACACAAGCGACAACGCCTTAGCAGCCCTTGCCAACGGTCATCCTCACTCATCCGCCACGGACAACACCGACGTCGAGGACTGGCTTACGATGTACGAACGAGTGTGCGACAACAACAGGTGGGATCCAACAATGATGCTAGCAAACGTGATATTTACTCTAAGAGGAACTGCGAGGCAATGGTACGACACACACGAAGCTGACCTAACGAGCTGGGATGTCTGCAATGAAAAAATGCGACACCTGTTTGGCAGACCTGTCAGTCGTCAATTGGCAGGAAAAAAAGAACTTGCGTGTCGCGCTCAAACGTCCACAGAATCCTATCTCGTCTACATACAGGATGTTCTGGCCCTCTGTCGCAAGGCTGATAACAACATGACCGAGGCGGACAAGATTGGTCACATACTGAAAGGTATTGCAGACGATGCCTTCAATCTCCTGACGTGTAGGGATTGTGCCACTGTGGATGCAATTATAAAGGAGTACCGGCGCTTCGAACAAGCGAAGGGCCACCGCGTCGCTCAAACTTTCGACTGATTGCGCAATACCGCCGCGACATCTTGCGAAGACCCGCCGAGCTTCGTTCAGCTTACAGGACCGGAAGAAATCACGCGCATCGTTCGCCGTGAGCTTGAGGCCATGGCACCGGCTCCAGTTCGTTCTGACTGTCGGGAAAGCGTGCCCGCTATCTCCTTTATACAAGCGGCCGTTTGGGAGGAAATAGCAAGTTTGGGCATTCCATCTCCCTGCTCGGTCCGCCATACAAACACCTACCAGATTTCTCCGGCCGCTCGCTCCCAGACGCAAAGCTTTCCGCCTCTCCGTCGCCACCCAGCTGACTGGCGCACAGCGAATGATAAACCTATCTCTTTTAATTGTTCCGGTATTGGACACATCGCCCGTCATTGCCGCAACCACTGGTCGCCGCCTCCTCGGTGGTCGTCTCCAAGTCACTACCGCCAAGTTCCAGACAATCGTGCTTTTTCGCCCTACACGCCGACTAGGAACATCAACGCCGACAGTGCTCCACCAAGATCTAGCCGCTCCCCGTCTCTGCATGGTCGTTCGCCGTTCTCGTTCACCGCTCTTCGTCCCCTTCTGCAACCGGTCGCTTCGCTTCGGGAAACTAGGCAGTGCAGCTCCCGGAAGTGAAGCTGTAACTACGACCCGGCCCACAAATCCTTTGTTGACCCTGCCTACATGTGGAAACCTACTGCACATTGAAGTTGATGGCCTTCCTGTTAGATCTCTCGTTGGTGCAAGAACGCAGCTCTCAGTTATGAGTGCTGCTCTCCGCCGAAGGCTCAAGAAGGTTCTGACACCTGCCGTACCGGGCACTGTGCGAGTCGCCGATGGTGGTACTTCACCTGTCCTTGGAATGTGCACAGCACGTGTGACCATGCCATTATACCGTAGTGCTATTTATCGTCCTTGAACACTGTCCGCACGACCTAATTCTCGGCCTCGACTTCCTTTCGAAACACTCTGCCCAAATTGACTGTTCCCCAGGTTTTGTACAGTTGGATCTGCCTCTTCCTGCCGACGCAACAACTTGTGCTTCACACCGCTTATGTTCTGCTGAGTTTGCAAGGCTGTCTCCGCAGGCGGCTACAAATGTCCTCCTGACGCCCTGTCCTCCCGTACCTGATGGCGAGTACGTCGTGTCGCCGCTTACTGACCTGGCTTTGTCGCGCAATATTGCCCTGCCGAGCACCTTAGTCCTGATCCGCGAAAACTGCACTCGCATGCCTATACTCAATTTTGGATTTTCGTCGCATGTGCTGCCACATGGTATCGCCATAGCGCATATAACACCTTTGGAATAATTTGAGATTTCTTCTTTGATCTCTGAATCCTTCCTCAGTACCAAAGGACCTTTGTCACCCACTCCTCCGTACACGACGCCTGCGGACGATGTTTCCAAGATGATCGCCCCTGACCTTCCTTCCGACCAAACAACAGGTCTTCGTCACCTCCTGTCATCTTTTCGGGACATCTTTGATTTGGACGACCGTCCACTTGGCCAGACATCTGTTGTCACGCATCGCACCAACACTGGTGACGCCAGCCCCATTCATAGGCGGCCATATCGTGTCTCCGCAACTGAAAGGGCCATTATACAGAAATAAGTAGACAGGATGATGGACAAGGACTTCATTGAACCTTCCAGTAGCCCATGGGCATCACCAGTTATCTTAGTAAAGAAAAAAGACAACTCGTGGCGCTTCTGCGTTGACTACTGTCACCTCAACAGGATAATAAAGAAGGGTGTTTATCCCCTGCCGCGCATTGGTGATACTCTTGACTGCCTTCACGGATCCCAATACTTCTCATCAATTGACCTCCGCTCCAGATATTGGCAGATTAGCGTTGATGAGATGGACTGCGAGAAAACAGCCTTCGTCACACCGGACGGTCTGTACCAATTTAGTCATGCCCTTTGGAATATGCAATGCGCCAGCTACATTCGAGCGCATAATGGACTCTCTCGCGCGCGGCTTGAAGTGGTCTACATGCCTCTGTTACCTCGACGATGTGATTGTGTTTTCGCCGAACTTTGAGACGCACCTGCGGCGCCTCGCAACCATACCCCCAGTGTTTCGCAGTGCTGGCGTTCAGCTAAACTCCTCCAAGTGCCATTTCAGTCGCCGTGAAATTAACATGCTCGGCCATCTCGTAAACGCCGCCGGAATCCAACCTGATCCACAGAAAGTTCACGCCGTGCGAAATTTTCCTGTACCGTGTTCAACAAACGATGCCCGTAGTTTTCGGGGCTTATGCTCTTATTTCCTCCGATTTGTGGAAAAATTTTGCCGACACCGCTCACCCTCTCACTGACCTTCTTAATAAAGACGTCTCTTTCTCTTGGGGACCACTGCAGGAGAAAGGCTTTTCTACCCTGGTTGAGCGGCTTACAACTTCCCCAATTCTGTCATACTTTGACCCTTCTGCGACCACTGAAGTACGAACTGACGCGAGTGGTCATGGCATCGGCGCTGTCCTCGCTCAGCGTCAACAGGACCAAGACCGTGTCATCGCTTACGCTAGCCGCCTTCTTTCCACGACCGAGCGAAATTACTCCATTACTGAGAGAGAATGTTTCGCGCTCGTATGGGCGGTCGCGAAATTCCGGCCGTACCTTTTCGGTCGGAGCTTCTGCCTCGTAACCGATCATCACGCCCTCTGCTGGCTCTCCTCTTTGAAGGACCCAACTGGACGACTTGCACGTTGGGCATTGCGCCTACAGGAATATACATCTTCTATTAAAGGGAAGCCGAAACGGTTTTCAATTTCTATGAATTGCTGGGATTGGGAAGAACAGACCTAATAATTTACGGTTCCGAAAATTTTTTTTTCGTTTTGTTAATATAACGGGCGGAAATCGCTTTCTAAATCACCCGCGCGGACACGCCCCCATCGCTTCCCGGAGCGCCGGGTGAGGACGTTGGCAGAGGAGAGAACCGGCGAGAGTGACGTCATGGGCGGAGACCGAGCCAACCGAGCTGCGGACCGGCGTGCTGACATGTGCTGGCATGCCTCTTTCCGTCCTGCGCTTTACTGAACGACGCTACGAGAGATCTGCCGCCGCCGCCGCCGCTCACGTTTGTTTTGCGATTTTCGTAAACTGTTCTTTCCTTCTATGCTGCGTGAGTGCCTACAGCCAAGGGCGCCCAACATGCCCTCGTTCGGTGCAGCATTCGGCTGCGCGAACACAGGCGGGCGAGACGATGTGGTGTTTCACAAATTCCCGAAGGAAAAGAAGCTTTCAGCGCAGTGGGTACGTGCGGTGAGGAGAGATAAGTTCGTGCCGACGAAATGAACTGTGCTGTGCTCGGACCATTTCCGCGACAGTGACTATCATCGGAGCTTGACAACGATGCGGGCAATCGGTATTCCAATTCAATCGGCGCGACTGAAGCCCGGCGTTGTTCCGCGTTGTTCTGCATCACTCTTTTTCCATTGGCTATATCATTTTCACACCTGTGTGTAAACTTCTTGTCTTGTCCAGCCGGTTCGACTCCTTTCTGGGCAAGTGCCACTTCCAGTACTGCCCTGCTGAGGCACACAGTCCTGAATTGTCTTGAACTTGTTACGCACTGCGTGCGCTTCTGTTTTTTCCTAATCTCTTGCACCTCCTGGCAGCACAAGCAGTTCTCTTCATCTTCCATCAATACGCAGCACATGCAGGTGCACCTAGTTTAATGAAAGCGTGATTAGGCCCACATTGATGCACTGGAGAAATACGAACATTTGCAGCCATTAACGTCTAGTAACACAGTTTTAGCGTAGCCGGATAGCCTTACGACAAATGCGAAAACGTGTTTGCTAGCGTTGCTATACTCCGTTTCATACATCAAGTGCAACGCTGTGGAGGCTTGAGATACTTCTTGCAGTGGCTGCGTTCGCACTTAGAAAAAGTTCGGTGTTTCTTGACCCAATTTTTCAGAAAGCTTTCCATATATAAGCTCAGTTCGGAATGAAAATAAAGAAAGAATTTACCCATAGAAACCATCCGTGTACTTATACGGCTGCTAACACGTTCTTTTAAAAAAATTTTCTTTTCGGTATTTTTTAATTGCAGCCCGTCGCGGCAGCTTCACGTGCATGCTCGCGCGTGCAAACGCCGCTGGCACGCTGCGAAGCATAGACGGAAACGCGCGCAGTAATAAATTTTGGTGACCGGACTTCGAGCGTAGCTTCCACAGCGATGCACCTGAGGTATCAAATGGAGTGTAGGCTTGCCTAGTGACATTCGACGTACGGTTCATTTATCGTGTTTACCACACGGCGGTGCTAAAACTGCCTAATATCTTTATGTCAACACTAGCATGGAGCACGCATACCGATTCTTGATCGAGCCACACTCGCAAAGTCGTCGAACCATAGTATGAATATTGCACATATAATACCTCTGGTCATCTCTGGATGTGTATGATAAGCAACTTCCATGACTGTACCTCACAGCACTGCATGTGCGCGCTTTGAAACGCGGCACTTATGTTCGCGATCGTGTATCAACGCAGAAAAAACCAGGGGACTTTAGACAAGCAGCGGCAAGGTGCTTGACATCGCGGAATTGCACCCGTGTAAATCTAATGAGAAGTTAGTGCTTCGGCATTCTTCCAGCAGCATGTTCCCAGTGACACTTCAGCGCATTTTTCTCCCGTCATTGCAACGTGCAGCTACATGAAAAAAAAAAAAAAACATACGTACGAGCTAAGATTTCGAGCGCGCGAGAAGGTGCACACATCGCTCTCGCTGTTGGCACACTCAATATCGTCGTTGACTCTGTTGCCGCCATCGTTTTCCGTATCGGCTGTGGGTTCAAACATGTACGGGGACAATACAAGCTGCCGGAGACAGCGAGAACGTTCCATCTTGCAACTCAGCTATGAAGCCAGAACAGCAGAACGGCGTGCTACCAGAGAGAAAGGAATGGTGCTACGCATTGAAACGGCGACATGCGGCGGCGCCGACCGGCGACTACCGCCAACGACGTCACAGCGGCCCCGACCAATCACGGGAACCAGCGGCGTTCGCGCGACGCCCTGAGGCGCTGGTGCGCGTTTTCTTGGAAAAACAGCCGCTTGCGTTTGTTTCCGCCCTTTTTGAACCAGATATTCGTGTTCAGGGGACTCAAAACTGTAGAATGCCGCAGAGAACTCATTTTTTTCGAAAAGTGTTTCAGCTTCCCTTTAAGTCTAAGTCAGGGCGCCTGCATGAAGACGCTGACTGCCTGTCCCGCAATCCCGTGGATCAACCGGACGATACCGATGCAGACTCGGACATCAGTGTTCTATCCATCTCCAGCTTCCTCCATATTAGTGACGAGCACCGCAAAGATCCTGTTATTCGAACACTTATGGAACGCCTAAGCTCCTCGCCCAATGACCCGTCCCTCCGGATGTTCACCTTGCGCGATGGAACTTTACACCATCGTAGCGTTCGTCCTGACGACCCGGAGCTCCTCCTAGTCGTTCGCAAGCACCTTCGACTAGCCGTGCTCCAGCAACTCCACCACGCTCCTACTGCTGGACGTCTGGGCATCACTCGTACATACGACCGCCTGCGGCGCCACTTCTCAACCGTACGCTAACTGAAATGCTGGCCATGTACGTTTCCGACGATCACCGTGACTGGGACGTCGCTTTACCATACATCACTTTCGCATAAAACTCGTCCCGTCACGACACTGCCGGATGTTCACCATTTTACCTTTTGTATGGCCGCGACCCCACCTTGGACTTTGACACGTTGCTACCTTCCGCAGTACAATCATCCAGCACTGATTACGCTCGCAATGCTGTTGACTTAGCCGCCCAGGCCCGAGATGTCGCCCGTCATCGCCTCACAGTCTCGCAAGCTTCTCAAAAGCGACGCTACGACCTTCGGCACCGAGATTACCATTTTTTACCTGGTTCCCGTGTCCTTCTCTGGACGCCTTCACGTCGCGTCGGCTTGTCGGAAAAACTACTTTCCCGTTATTCTGGTCCGTACCAGATCTTACGCCAACTGTCCGACGTGACATACGAGATAGCCCCAGTCGGTCAGCCTTCAGTGCATCTCAACGTCACCAGCGATGTTGTTCACGTCGGCAGGCTTAAGCCCTATGTCCCCCCATTCAGTGAGGCTCTATAACTTGCACCGGGACTCCGCCGGGAGTGTGATGTTACGGTGAAGGGAACGAAGAAGTTGAATTAGACTAGACGAAGACGAAGTCTGGCAGTTGCCTGAACGCCATATACGCCGGGTATGAGCCATAACATGAGGCCATCATCATCATCATCATCATATACGCCAGTTGTAAATATACGTTATTTTAAACTCGTCGGCCTGCTTTCTTCCTGCAACAATATAATGGTGTCTGGCAACTGAAGCGTCCCGTGGCCCATTACTTTCCGCGAAAGAAGTAACAAAATCGAACTTTCACCACGCGACAATTTGCTGCGCCGCAACAATGTCTTCTTTTCTTCTTTTGTGCGACGGGGGGGGGGGGGGGGGTCGGCGAAATAGAATAACGCAAAGGAAAGCATGTTGGCTACAATCGAATGCTTACTTTGGGCACCTACTGTGGCTACCGAAGAAATATCGAAGAAAACGTGTGACGCTAGACAGAAAACCATACGCATATATACTGCTCAGTATTATACACCGGCGAGACAAAATTTTCCGGAGAGGTTGCGCTCAAGCGAACGCGTTGCAATCCGTCGAGTCCCCGCAGTGCTGGCGGCGAGCGACTATGCAGTGTTTATTTTTCTCGTCTGCTAGCCAGAAAGCGTCCAAAACTCTGCCAAGCGAAAACGCAGTTGGCCAGAGAAAAACGAACGCGCATCCAAGTGCGCCACGTGGCGGTCGATGCAGCACGAGAAGAACGCATGCCCTCTGGCTGGATCGGCAGCCCGCGGGTAGCGAGAACAAAACAAGAAAAAGAAATGAGAAAGAGGCTCAATGTATGCTCGCGAATAAGAGACCAGGGAGAAAAATAAGAACTTAGTTATCTTTGCTGGCTTTAGTGTCTTGACATGGATGCTTTGGCGCAGGTGAAAAAAAAAATGTTCATATTCTTTTCTGTGACATGACGGCACAAATGAACCACCACAACGCTTTGTCTCATCGGACTTCGCTGCGTGCTTTGTCAGCTTGTCTTATAGTGTGTTGATTTGGCTTGTCTCGTCGTATGGCGCGATGTGCGACTTTAGAAAAGTCGATGCACCTTTGGCGTCAAATGTTTACAACAGCATTAAACCCACAAATTTCCGGAATTGAAAATCCAAAGCATGACTTTGGAAATGTCAATGCACCTTTCGCATCAAAAGCTTATGAGAACTTTATACCCACAAAGTTTCAGAATTGAAATCCAAGCGCTCCGTAGATTCCGCAGCCTCTGCGAGATGCCGAGACGAGCCCGCTCGCCATTAAAACACCCTTGAAATTTTGTGCTCGGTGAGGCTCCTTGCGTTACGATATACGACTCCCGATTCATTGACGTTGCCGCGAAATCTCGCCCGATTTAGCAATTTGCGCGCTAAAATGTCTTTTCGAGATTCAATTAAGGACATTCTAGACAAAATCGAGCATGATTTCCGGCACCGGGAGTTGTTTTGGTCGGCGGTACATGACAGCGCGAAAAAATTTCGTGGGGGAGGCTGAAGAGCCCCATATACCTCCCCTCCCTGACTAGGCCACTGATATATATATATATATATATATATATATATATATATATATATATATATATATATATATATATATATATATATATAATGCCTATATAGCTATGCAGATGCCAAACGCTTTAGTCGCTGATATGCGTGGTGCCAGCGTCGTCGACGCCAACGAAACCCACAAACATCTTATACATAATTTATTGTAACCTCACCACGCTTTTCCACAACAGTTTTCGCTACACCACGCTGGAGCCGGAAATGGTGCTCATCTTGGGCACTCCGCTGATCGAAGTTATAGATACTTGGGCCGATACGTGTGGCACAGTTCAGATTGTGTACAGCCAGCACATAGACGAAGCACACAGAAATGCTGGTCTCAGAGAAGTGTGTGTGTCGCTCTTTCATATATGCCGCTCCTGCGTCATCTAAATCCGCGATCCGCAACCTCACTTCTGCTTCATGTGCACGACGACAAATTTAGCGTGTCCTCATTCCTCCGAGATATGCGCTCGTATATTCTTACCTCGAGACAGGTTAGCGTGTCCCTTATACCGTGGTGTAAGCTTTAGAAAGGATAAATTGCGAAGACAGCCGTTGCACGTTAAGTGCCTTTTGCTCTTTGACCCTTTCAGGTTGTCCAGGCACCCTTAGGCACGAGAATGACAACGCATCGTTTTTCTACCCAATTAGCACTCTGCGAAAGAAACAACGCGAAAGACGAGACAGACGAGTGGCAAACCAAAACACAGAGCACCGAACATATGTGCATAGCCGTCTTTGTTCAAAGATGCCTCACCAAATAGCGCGGATCCTGGAGCAGCTCTCGAAGGATCATCTACACCTATATATGGTTTTTACTCAACAACACACCTTTTTGGTGAAATACGGAGAATAGGAGGCGTCACTGCATATTTACAACAGCATCGACATCAAAGGAGCCAGAGTATAAATCGCATGCGTTTTAATCAGGCCAATGACTATTGTTTTACAGTACAGCAGTCAAAGACGGGATGGAAGAAAGCAAAGATGACAGATCGCGCTTTTGTTCGAAGTTATAGAGAGCTCTTTATTTGTACCACACTTTTTAAACGTGTAGGAGATATTTCGATTCTCTAACGGTGAATGAGCGCCATGCGGCTCTCACTTTATTGCGAAGAGATTTATTCTTCGCTACGAAACAAATTTCTGTCTTCAATGGAATTTCCGCTTGAAAGCAGCGCAGCACACCGCGCCAACCGACTAAACTGCAGCTCCGGTGAATTCTATGCGATCTTGAGAACGACACGTAAAGCCAGTCCAAATTTTATTCTAAGGCCATTTATTTTAAGTCATACATTCTACACAGCCAAGTAGAACATAAAGATAAGAGCTCACATCTAATTGCACGCGCGTTAGAGAAGAAGAAAGCTGTAGTAGTCGTTCGATTGGATAACATACTCATAGTGGCAAAGCCTTTAGTGCAATTCAAGAAGACAGGGACGTTACAGAGACACAGGACAGCGCTGAGTGCAAAGTACGCGCCCAATAGACGACGAACGCGGACACTCGCCTGATCAACTCGAACATCAACGCCGATACTTGTGGAATTCGTCATTGAATATACAAATTGAAGACCAGTCAGCCCTTTGGTCGAAGGACACGAAACAATGCGTCATAAATATGCGACTCATTGCGCTCTCATTACCAGTCAATTACTTCGCAGCAGTGTCAATCATCTAGACCGAACTCAAAGTTTCCAATTCGGCATTTGATCATGACCTCTGTTGCTCTGACAGTTCAAAAGATTGATAAAACAATTGCACTGCTTGCGATAGCAAGGTTTAGCGTTGGGATTGAACTTTTCGGATGGTGCTTTAATTACACACAGGGCCGAATAATGCGGACGGGACGTAAGCGGGTGCGCCAAAATTTCTGGCACCACTTAAACGTAATATCACATCGCTTTCAGGTTTGGAAACGGATATTGTTTCGTACTTTCAATATTCAATAGTCTCTGAATATATTAAGATGGAATGCATGCGCTGTGAACCTTATGTCTCATGACATTTATTTGCGGGCTCCCATTCTCGAAACACGGAGAAATAATTTAGTCAAGAACGTAAGACCTGGTATGAACAACATTAGTGATTGCATAGTGCAGCAATATAACCTCCACATATGACATGGATAGGCATATAGCCTACCTATACCTAAGCATATTCGGAGCCTCTCGGCAACGCCGACGGCGAAAACTCGTTTGGAGGGCTGGAGTGTCCATGTAATTGTTAGCGCAATAAAATCGCCAATGCATCCATTAGAAGCTTTATGACGCTCCTGCGCATTTGTCGATTGCAAGACGGCAGCATGTTCTTGTTTACTGTTGTATCTAGAGCAGGCATCAATGTTTGATTAAGTGGCCTGGTAACGACGAGAAGAGTCGTGAAAGTTCGGTATACGAGCTTTGGGAGTAACGAGGAGGATGTGTGTTGCTGTTTGACGCTCTAAAATCAACGCTCTTGGCAAACTTGTCAACAGTCACTGTTTGAACAGACGACACCACCACCTGGTGCTCTGCTGCCGAGAGCTTCTTACGCGAGTGCAGATGTCACGCGAGAATCAGAGGCGACAGTCTGATTACGAAGCTATTTCATGATTAAACCTTCATTCTAATTCGGGCAATACGCTACTGAAACATTAATCAGATGTCAGCATTCTTTAATTCAGAGCCGCACTTACCTTTTATAATGTGGATGTCCTGGTGCATTCATAACACCATAAATGACACTTCGCCGTTCGAATATCTGCTTTATATGTATGTTTCTAAAACAGCAATGCATGCTGCAGCTTCGAATGACGAATCTTTGTTTAAATGAGCAGAGGAGCACCAGGTGCAGTTCTTCGCGTCAGCCATTTCACTGCAGTCGGTGCAAACGGCAGAACTACCCAGCCAGTATTTAAAAGGACATATTGCAGGGAGAGCCAAGCCTTTCGCGATAGTATAGAACAGTCTCACTGAATTGCTGTTAATGCCAATAATAACATATGGCTCGTGCGGCGCAATATGCAGACGGACGAGAAGTTTAAGGTCGGAGAGATTATTCAATGAACTCGAGGGAAAAATATTTTTTATGTGAGTGTGTATGAGACAGGTTTGTACTAGAGGAGGTGTTGCGTCATGTTTTCGCGTTTTTTACGCGACTGTGAACCGGTTAACCAGTGTTAGCACGCATTTTGGTCAAGATATCGGCGCTGAGATGCAACGAGTGCCTACAAGGCCGGCCGTATCGACAACACAACCACCACTACCACCCCGAACGGCAAAATAGAATTACATATTTTGTATCACTTCATTATAGCCACGCTCCTTGTCACTATTACTTTAAAACGCTACAAGCTGATATCCTTCTTCGTTTAAAAGAGTGGTACCAAAATTCAAGTATCTACAGGCGTACTCTGTTTCAGAAATCAGTTGCAAATGCCCCTCTACGTTACGGGCACGGCAACTCGCCGCACGCTGTTTGTCGTTCGCAGACCGCCGTTCGATGATGGTTTAGCTCGCGAACGGCGAGGTTTCCTTGCCGCCTAGAGTATGGGACCGGGACCGATTTTCGCGGTAGCTGTACAGCGAAGTGACCAATTAGCGACCGAGGATTGATCACTGTGACACCGCCGCTGATCGCTCGGCGCCGTTGATATCGTCGCTAGGACTCCTCCGATTCACTCCAAAACTAAAGCTGACGGCACTTCGGAATGAATCAAGGACTCTCACAAGCCGCAATATTTTCTAACCGTTATTGTCCCTCATCGCAATGATCATATACAAAGAAAAAAAAAGATATGCCGATATTAGCGGTGTCGTCAGCTGCGATGCGAGCACAGGCGAGCCTGTCGACTGCCGTCGGCAGCCATGCACTGCAGCGGAACTCCACAAGTATCGGAGCTCGCGTTCGTGTTTATAAGTTTGGCAGTGGATATCGTATTATTGCGAGAGCAATTATATGGAAACTCTAGGCGCATTTACGTCGTCGCCGTCCGCATCGCCGTGAGGTTCCGTATGAGCGAAAGCGTGTGAGGCTGTGCCGGCGAGCGCGATTCAATCTCGCGTGCGCGAGCGAGGAACGTGGCCCCGATGCGTTCCCTCTCCTGTGGCGCTTAATGCAGGGGGGTAAGGCAAAGGAGGAAGGCCGTTCTTCTCCGGAGGCTGCTACGGTGCCTCGATGTCCTCCTCGCCCGCCGCTCCGTACGGAGTGGACACAACCGCGACGTCTACTACGGCGTTGGCCACGCGAATCGCGGACGCCGTAGTAGACGCCTTTAGCGGGCGCCGTAGGGGCGCGTTGCCGGCGCTCGTGTGTCTCAAAACGGTTGAAATGCGCTGAAGTGCGCGCCCGCGCGGGCCTCATCTTCAAATTCACCTGTGATGTTTGCAGAGTGCGCGTAATGCTGGCAGCTTCGTATGCGCTGTGCTTTCGAGGTTTCGCATGCGGTGAAGTGACAGAAGCACGGAGGTCAATTGACACGCGGCTGTCGCCGCGATTCCTAACTCCAGAGTTTTCACAGACAGTTTCCACTGTCATCGAACGATATGTGCTCATGTTTACCTGAGCGTGCGTGACACCGTGCAGGTTAATTTAGTTAAAACACGTTGACGGGCTAGTTGGTTTGAAACCCTGATAGAATGTGTAAGCGCGACTGAATAAGGACGTAGAAAGAAGGAGACACACAAACACAGCGTTGTCTGACCCGCGTGTCTGTTTCTTACTACGTCCTCGTTGAGTAACGCCTACATATCATATCATTGTTGATTTAGTTAGTAAGCGAGTGTTTACAAGTATACACGGCCAATAAAACTACTATCCTTACTTCGTACAACTGTCTACAAATTTGATATCGCAAACGGTGCTTCGCCTTTCCGGCAGAACTGCGATTTTTTTTTCAACAAATGTACAATTTGCGCATCACTTTATGTCGCGGAAATTATTTTGCTTGGAACAGAAGCTGCAGCCTATGTTCGAGTCGCCACTGGCGCACAGCTTCGCGGTCGTCGACTGGCCGTCGGTCTTGCGGCTGGCGCTGCTCCGCTCGAATTGCCGCGGACTGTGGACACCTCTAGCGCGGTAGACGCTCTACGGCACTGGAGGCGGGTTCGCTGCTACGGCATGCTTGCCGCTAGCGTGGACGGGCCTTACCGCTGTGGAAGCTGCGCAAAATGTTCGGCGACGAAAATGTATCGCTCCGCGCGTTCTGTCCATGCTTTCGGCGTTCGCCCGCTCGAGCGTGCACGTGAGCCTACCGCACGGGCTGCCAATAAAAAAAAACGCAATTAAAAAAGAATTGGTCTAAAACAACGCATTAGATAGCCGTATACCACGTTTTGCTTTGTAAGGATTGAAACTTTTTTCCTTCAATACTGAGCCTGTGTAAATAACAGTTTGGCACAATTGCGGTCAAGAACATCTAACTATTTCTATGTAAGGACGCAGCCACTGTCTAGCCTCCACCACCGTTTATTTATAAAGTTTTATAAACCTATAAAGGATCTATAAACTGTGGCCTCCGCAGAAGCAAAGTACACATAGTTCTAGACGCCAGGTGCGCGGATCCGCTCTAACGTTTGCTCAAGCATGTCGAGGAATATTTATGAGCCTTCAGTCTCCAATTTATTCTGGCAACGGTTGCGGCAATGGGAACACGCACTGACCAACGTTCTTTGCATCTGCCGGCTAGTGTTGCTGTCTTCCGCTCCCCGTGACCAACGTCCCGCTATCGGCTTCCACGTGTGTCCCGGCCTTTAGCAGCTGCGCGGATCAAGAATCTTCGGTGCTGTCAGAGCCAGCTTGCCCCACCAGCCTGCAGTGGGCAGAGGATAAAAGGAGGCGCAGCGACACCGGCACCTTATTCTAGCAGCGGTTGCGGCAATGGGAACACGCACTGACCAACGTTCTTTGCATCTGCAGGTTAGTCATATACGTATGTATCGTTGTCATTTGTAATTCCAACATTGCTGCAGCCGCTGCTAAATATTGCTGCTGAACTTGTGTTAACTTGTACTGCCAAGCTTGGCGTCGTCTCACGCGGCCTTACGGGTCTGACGGGTGAACAATGCCTACAAATGCGGAGCTCCCCAAAAGAATTGATGACATTGAATCCAAGCTTGGAACGGTAAGCGAAAGACTTCTTGATGACATTTTTAGGAAATTCCTGCTGAGGGTGGAGCAGCTCAGGCACAGACGTCGTAGAACTTAAGAAAAGAACTGATAGCTTGAGAACTAGCGTTGAATTTATAAACAAACTCGTCAAAAAGCTGAGCGCCGAAAACAATGTGCTAAAAGCCGAAAACAAAGCTTTACAAGCAAGCAACAACACTCTGACAAAGAAAGTTTGCGACCTCGAGCAATACTCTAGACTAAACAACGTCGAGATTAAAGGCATTCCTTGCGCGCAAGGAGAAGACTGTCCGACGGTCATACAAACTGTCGTTACTGGGCAACGAAATTGGTTGCCCAGTAACGGCCACCGACCTCGACGTTGTTCATCGTGTTCCTACTAAAACGGAACATAAAAATGGCATCGCTCGCTTCTGCTCGAGAACGAAGAAAGCTGAATTCGTCGTGAAAGAACGGAAAGCTAGACTCTGCCTCAGTGATATCGACCTCGCAACAGCAAAACAGAACCCTGCCTTTGTTAATGAACACCTAACACTTGAAAATAAAGCTCTCTTTTCCAAAGCTTTGGGTTTGAAAAAAGCAAAAAAAAAAAAAAAACTGGAGATTTCTGTGGACAGAAAACTGTCAAATCAAGGCTCGGAAAACAACCTAAAGACGCGTCTTTCGAATCGCGACTCAATCCGAACTTTCAGTGATAACCTAACTTTAATCCTAACTTTGCGCCACGCTTGTCACCTAGGCAAGGCTCACGATTTCGTCCTATCTCACAGCTAACCAGTTAAACAATATTCTTTCAAATCATCAGCGATCTGTCTTGCATTTGAATGCGCGCAGTCTGCGCAAGCACTTAGACGAATTCTCTGATCTCCTTTCTTCATTCACCTTCCCATTTTCAGTCATCGGAGTATCGGAAACTTGGTTGAGCGACCGCAATAAACACCTTTTCTGTTTTTTAAATTTTTTTCTTGAGTACTCCGATCGTCCGTTCAGCAACCATGGCGCCGCAGCGCTGTATATTACATACAGATTATTACATTCAGATATTACATACAGCCGAAGGAACGATATTATGCTTAATGTAATTAATTGTGGAGACGTTTGGATTGAACTTACGAATGACTTGCTCAACATAGACTACAAAGAAATTGGCTCCATATATCGTTCACCCTCGTCATCAGCAATAGATTTCTGTGCTGCTCTCCATAACGTCATGGGACTGCTAGCAAATGAAAACAAAATTGTAATAATTATAGGCGACATCAACATTAACCTCGCTGATAGTGCGTCTACTAATGCTTTACATTATTTTGATTGTTTTAACAGCTTTGCTCATGAATGTTTAATTAAGATACCGACCCGATGTGCTAACCACTCCATAGGTACAATAACTGACCATGCGTTATCAAATTTGGCGTATGCACCAGGTGCCGGTGCTCTAATGACCGACATAACTGATAACTATCCTATATTTTTAAACTTTAACTATACTCATGGCTCTGAAGAAATCACGTACACGAAGTTTATGCTAGACAAACAATCATTCCTTGAAGCCGTGCCGAATCTTGACTGGTCCCCCATCTTTTCTACAAACGACCCACAAGAAGCATTTGCACTGCTTATCACTATGCTTAAGTCCTGTTTTGATTGTCATTCCCATCAAGTTAAATGCAAAAAGAAATTCGAGTCGCCTCAGAATCCATGGATAACAGGTAAGCTCCTAGCTTTAATGCGCAAGAAGGATAATCTTTACAAGAAAACCAAGCGACAACCATTTAAGAAGAATTCAGCCATTCGGTACAAGAAGTTTTCTAACCAGCTTTCTGCCACATTGAAAAAAGCTAAAGAAACATGGTACGAAAGAAAAATGTTGGAATTCGGCAACAACTTAAAAAGGAAATGGGCAGTTGTTAACTCCTTCTCAAATAGGGCAAGTAATCGCGAAACTATAACAGAAATTGCTTATCAGGGTAAGGTGTACAAGACCGCCAAAGAAACAACTGATGCGTCTGCTGATTTCTTCTTTAGCAGCGAACTACAAGATCTGCGCATGACAATCCCGTGCCCCAGCGCCTGCCACAGTCTTTCTTTTTATTTCCAACTACAACCCAGGAAGTTCTAAATATTATAAACAACATGAAAATAACCGGCGCCGGCATGAATAAACTACACCCTACCCATATAAAATTAATTGCACCCTTAATAACTGATGACCTTGCAGACTTCATCAACATCATGTTTAAATCGGGCAGTTTCCCACAGGAACTAAAGCAAGGCAAGATCACCCCAATATTTAAGAAAGGTGACTGCTCTTTTATTTCCAATTATCGCCCCATGTGTATACTAACTTTTTAGCAAGGTAATTGAAAAGCTTGTAGAAAAACGTTTAACGAACTACTTTACAAAATTTCACATTTTCTCACCATTTCAATACGGGATTCGCTCTGGTTATTCGACGGAACTTGCTCTTGTTGCTCTAACCGATCAACTAAAACTCGTTACCGATGAAGCAAATTATGCAGCTTCAGTATTTCTAGATTTAAGCAAAGCTTTTGCGAAAATAAATCATCCCATCTTATTTCGTAAGCTTGAATCATTAGGAATTAACGGCCCAGCACTTTTATTACTACAAAATTACTTCACAGACAGAATGCAGCTAGTAAATATTTCAGGCGTTCATTCTAAAACCATGTTCCCTAATACTGGCGTGCCCCAGGGTTCCATATTGGGTCCCCTTTAATTTTTATTATACGTCAATAATCTGCCTAGCTGCCTCTCTTCTTCGAAATGTACACTTTATGCAGATGATACTACTATCATTAACTCCGATAAATGTCTTACAACCTTAGTATCCAACATTAATGGCGATTTACACAGCCTGCTGGAATGGTGCCATACTAACCAGCTACAAATAAACCCGTCGAAAACAAAATTTGTTGTATTTACTTCCCACCAACGAGCACTTCACTCCATTCCTCCTATTTTCCTGGGCGCAAGTTCTATCAGTGCAAGTTTTAATGTAATTATCTTGGCATAGAAGTAGACAGAAATCTTAAATTTATTGAACACTCAACCAAAGTAAAACAGAAGATTACCTACGGGGTTAGGGTACTTCTAAAAGCACGAAACATATTTAACCTTCAAATATTACTATCATTATACTAATAATTTATTAATTCCCACATTAACTACTGCGTTACTTGCTGGGGAAACAATTACGTAACCCATTTAATGTAATTGCAAATCCTACAGAATTAGGCTGTTAAGATAATTACATTTAGCCCATATAACAATAACGCCTCATACCTTTTACGAACTAATCACATTCTTTCAGTCACGCAACGTGTTAAATATAACCTAGGTACCTTTTTGTCCGTCAAATCAATTTCACACGATGCAATAGCTTGATACCACATTCTTCTCTTATAAATACTAATATTACCCAGTTTGTAATAAATAGGAACTTCATTTTACCCAAAACACATACTAATTATGGCAAGCAGAGCGTCCATTTTTCATCTATCGCATTATGGAAAACACTGCCATTACATATAAAAACAATTAAAATTCACGAATTTAAGAAACAACTAAAAGAGTACATTCTGTCGAATACTGATGCCTAGTTCATACTCACAACCATTCTTTCAGGGTTCCTTCAATTCATTTTTATTGACATACCATTGGGGTTCTGTCTCTGCCTTACATATACATTCGAGCTAGAAAATTATACTGTGTGTGTAATTTTTGTTTTATTACGTTTACATTGTAAAGGAGGTCCCATTGCAGTCTGACTTCAGGACCTCCTCCTGTATATTAACATCTTGTAATCTTTCTCAATAGAAAATGATTCTGATTCTAATTCTGATTGAAGCCTTTTATGTAAGGCTTCAGTATATTCAATAAATTTTAGTATGTTCTAATTTATTGTTTAGCTGGGGAGTTCTATTGATTGAGGTTGAGAAGACACCACGATGCCCCTCCCAAGCAAGGAATGTTACAACCGAAATGTCTGTGAAAATGTCTGTGGTAAAAATTGAAATACGATAACACAAATGAGGCGTACTGCATGCTTTAGTTTTACAAAATAAAAAAAGAAAGATAAAATAGTTATTCGCGGACCATATGAGTCGTTAAGTACATCAGGCATAGCGAAAATTTGCTTTATGTCAATAAGACCTTCAGAGTGGTGTGGGCGACATACTACGCTACATAGACACATCAACTGTTTCCACGCGGAGGCATGTTATAATGTAAAACTAGCTTTTGGGACATCCCAGTCCTACCACTTGTGGTGCCGCTTTTTAAAATCGTTGATTGTGCGCTTACATTTACTTGTACCCATTCAGAACTCCTTACAGCTTGAGTAGCATTATCGAAAAAACATAGAAAGAGAGAAAAACACACTAGGCTTGTTAGCTGACTTTTGGGTTGTATTATGCGCTCTCTCCTGATATCACACAACAGTAGAAAAAAGCTAGAGTGAGAAACTAATCATGTGCAAAGGTCAGACGGGCAGTGCCTTTGTTGCTGCAGTCAATTACTGGGGTGACTTCGAGAGGGTAGGTTACCTGACCGGTTTGCTTTAGTTTCCGTCTTTGTGCGCAGCGTCTCCATGCTATTTCGGAGGGCCCACTAATTATTTGCCCACTTTTACTCTAAGAGCCAAGTCAGGCCAAATATTTAACTCTCAGAGTAAGCCGATTGCACACTTACTCTCCTGAGTGTACAATATGCATTAAACCCAAAGGCTCGGAGTGAAGTTAGCGAACTGGATCTCGAGAAACGTATACTTGTACTTGGGACACATATGGCAGAAGCCCGCATCTGATTCGGTTCAATGACCTGCCAATAAACACGCGTTCACTGACGCACGCAGAAAGGAATCGAGCGTTTTCATTGCCACATATACAAACTGGTATGCCACTAAGCTTAGCAAAGCGTTTTCAGTGACCAGTTAGAAAGTTTCACTCGAAATCTAACACAAACACAAGAAGCAGCACTTACGGAGATATGGAGCTTGTTCGCAACCACCTTTCAAGGTGGACGTTCTTTCTTCGAATAAACTGTTAGAATTTCGATCTCGGACTCACCGCTTGACCATTTCTATTCGTGTCTGTGCTGCCTTTTGCATCTTCTTTCTATGATACGTCTAATTTCTCCTGCGCAAAATCAACATGTGGTCCGCATTACTGAATAGTGGAGGTTATACACCTCTGGGCTACCCAGGTCCTGCTTAATGAATTCCGCACGCGCCGTGCAAGTGCAAAGTTGTGCAACAGCATTCCCAGGTTTGGCTCTCATGAGTTGATGAGTCGTAGGCGGCATACGCGAAAACCATGATTAAAAAAATGAAACGTTGGTGTCTGGTTATGCACAATCCTGGCTGCTCTCCATGCGAGGCTCTCGTGAATCCCGCATGAGCTGTGAAAGGGCTGAGTAACCGATATTCTTTTATGACATTCATAAAGGCAAGTTTTATTTTAGTTGTCAAATTAGTCATACATTATGCCTAAACAGGCACCTAATACGGAATAACTGTGGCAGATTTCACCGTCACTTCAAATTTATTCGATATGACAAAGAAGAGATCCCCAGCTCCCAGCCTCTCCCTGTGGTTCTTGGCAGCATTGCCCGTATAGGTCATGACACTCGCACGCAGAAGTTATTTTCTAGTATGCAACCATGCATCCAATGATATCGCAGATATGTGGATGCGAAAAAGGGAATGTTGTCACGAAGCTTCCTTCATAACTCAAGTATGGCACTCGCTATGTTCTCAAGAATATTTACGCTATGTTTTTTTTTTAATTTCAGATATAGCATTCCGTATACGCATGAGTTAAGGTGTAAGGGAACTGGCACACACCCTAGAAAGCGATGGGAGAAGTTTGTTGCAACGTATTTCGTGATTTCTGGCTTGGTGCACTCGTTGAAGAGTAAGCCCACGCTGTCGTTCGCGAAACTGCCGGTGCGTGGGTTGCCTCTTCTTCTCCTTCTTGTCGAGAGTGGAACACTCTCGACCGCGGCAGATAGCTTGTCTTAATTTATGCAGGTGCAGCGCATGAGCCGACGGGGCTGATGTGAAGCCATGCACGTCAGAGCAGTTCTTGGCTAGATTCAGTAATAACAAACGACGGATGCAGGAAAAGCACTCGGGAGCCAAGTCGACGAGGCGGAAAAGGCGTCCTCGACGTGGCAGGGAGAACACCGAAAAGACACGTTACTCAGGTTGTGGCATCTGCCAAAACAAAATCAAAATGCTGGGACAACCAATCGCGCTGTTTGTTGCTTATGAGCGAGTGTCACCGATGCGGACAAACATTACTCGCATCTTAGCTAGAATGTACTCATGAGAGTGGCCTGTTGGGCTAGTTGGTACATGGTTATGCTAGGAGAATGCCAGCAAACTTGAGAGTAGGAAAAAATTGAGAGGCAGACATAGACAAAGTGACAGGAAGGTGGCTGGATGCTAGGAGAATGCCAGCAAACTTGAGAGTAGGAAAAAATTGAGAGGCAGACATAGACAAAGTGACAGGAAGGTGGCTGGGGTACATGGTTATGCTAGGAGAATGCCAGCAAACTTGAGAGTAGGAAAAAATTGAGAGGCAGACATAGACAAAGTGACAGGAAGGTGGCTGGCACCAGCCACCTTCCTGTCACTTTGTCTATGTCTGCCTCTCAATTTTTTCCTACTCTCAAGTTTGCTGGCATTCTCCTAGCATAGAATGTACTGCAGGTGCGTATAGTATGGATGCACTTATAGAGGAAACTTTAATAATTAAACATAGAAAAATTCTAGTCAGTGGTAAAACAAATGCGCTCATTGGCTTATGAAGTGTCCCAATGCTCTGTGTTGTCGATTAATTAGCCCTCGGCTTAACCTAGATGGTTGAGCGACCACCCCGGAAAGGCAACGGGCGCGGGTTCGAATTGCGGATACGGGCCAATTTTGAAGGCGAAAGCTTTACTTACCACGTCGAACCGAGTTTTGCCGTCGCCGGCCATATGACCTTTATTTGACCGAAGCTGCGCCGTAGCCGTGGCAACGCATCACGTGACTCGCCCCGCCGAGCTCCGCCGCTGCCACCGGCTTGGCGCATGCGCTCTCCGTAACAGGGTCGCCACCTGACCACGTGACTCGCTGCGCGCCTGGCTAAGACGAGCGCCGCGCTCGCCTGGTCAGTGGGAGCTTGGCTGTTGATGAGTGCGAGACCGGGCCATCCTCTCTGAGCGTAGCGCGGGAGCGGGAGGCTTTGAACCTTCGTCGCCAAGCGGCGTTTGACCACCCCGCGGATAACGCCCGGCAAGCTGCTTCACTGGAGAGGGACCGGAATATAACAGGCGTCGCACCGTCGAGATCAGCGTAGCGACCGCGTTCCCACGCTGTCCGTTGTGCTTCGACACTGCGCATGTTCGCGGCGTCTCTTTGCATGTTTAGTACTTGCGCTTTCCCTGTGGCACAGCAGGCGTCGCACCGTGGAACGATACTTGTCTACTCAAGCCTAATCACAATCATGTCTAGCCACCCGTCCTAGGCCCAGCCGTCATACCTGGCTTAACGATGATTGTATACCTAAGTATAACGATTACAGCTAAATCAAAGGTTAACCAAGTGATACCAAGACTTAACCAGGCTAAATCAATGTTTCGCTTTGCATATCCAGGGTAAGCTCAGCTGAGCCGCAGCCCATTTTTTCTGCGAGGTTTTCTTTCTGCGAAACCATACGGGTTTTCTTTGCAGCTTAGTGCTGTGGGAGGGGGAAGCTGCCAGTTCTTTCCATTTATGAAGGCCGAAAAGAAATATCACAGATTGCGCAGGATATCTGATGACTTGTCATAGCATACTCACATTGACTACAGCATAGGTGATGTAAATCGCACTCTCGGTTATTTCCGACGCAATTTTTTCCAAGCTCCACAGCGCTTAAATTGATGCTTTATCAAACTTTCGTTCGTCCGAAACTCGAATACGTCTGTGCAGCTTGGGATCCGGCACACCGCACTCTCATTCAATCCATAGAATCCCTTCAGAATCGATGAGCTCGTTTTATTATGTCGAACATGTATTCACGTACCGCTAGTGTCTCGCAGATGAAATCGCCACTTACCCTTCTTAACCTTCAAACTCGGCGCAACATCTCGCGACTTTGTTTATTCCACAAAGTGTTCCATCACCGTTCATTGAATCAGCAACTAATTTCGCAGCCAGTTTACTTATCCTCCCGTATCGATCACAGCAATAAGGTAGCTGTTCCTCTTTGTCGCAATGACAGGTTCCTGCATTCTTTTATGCCGAAAACCTTTTCTAAGTGGAACCGCCTTCCCTCTTCTATCGCCACCTTAGCCGATGCGTCATCATTCAAGACCGCTGTGAAAGATCATCTTTTAAAATGACTCTAATTCTGCTGGTTTCTTTCCTTTTCTTTTGCTGCTCTTACTGTCTGTTTATCTTGTCCTTCTCCTTATAGGCTTGAATGCTTTTTGTTTGTAAACCATGTACCCACCCCCTCTCAAATGCCCATTGGGCCCTGAGGGTATGATGATAAATAAATAAAGAATAAATAAATACCTTTGTTGATCGGATACAAGCCCTTCAATCCTGCGAAATGGGAATATACTACCCTTCTAAGACTTTGAAGAATATTTTTATGTGTTAATAAAATAAATTACAGGAATTGACAGGATAGTAAGGGAGGTTAAAATATTTGCGCAGTAAATATTGCAAACTTGCAGCGGCCCTTACGCTGGAGCTGTAATGAGAAATTAACTAATGTATATAGAAGTAGTGTAGCATATAAAGGGCAGATATTGTATAGAATAGAAATAATCAGTTGGTGTTTTTGATCTGCGCTTCAAATACTTATCGACTCAGTATCTTTTATACTTATAATGATACACTTCGAAAGTATTTTTGCCCAGCCCTTTCTACGATACTGCAGGCTTTGGCAGTTTAAGTTAAGGTTAACATTCCACAGTTCCTCTGAGATCTCGCTTTCGCATGTTATGAGTCTGTTGTTTTGCAGCAAGAATGCGTAGGCAAAAAAAAAAGAAAACGAGAAAATAAATATGCGAAACAAAACTGCTTTATCGTCAGCAACCGCGTGTCAAAATTGTTGAAGATCGTGATGTTTCTAGTTTCCGCCATGCTGTCCATCCTATTGTATGTGAACCTTCTTATAATAATAGAATGTCTGTATGCCTGTAATAATATGTCTGTATAAAAGTGTCTGTATGCACTAGTGTCGATGAAAGGCTATATAATGACTGCATGGAAAATTATACAGCTCTGAATATCATGTCTCCAAAGCGCTCGCCTTTGTAAGCGCGTGTGGTTATCGTCACTCTGTCTGCGTCACGAGAACCGAATACCCTACACTTTCTGGCGCTAAGAATTGTTTGTCTTTGTTCTTTGTCCAAGAGACATTGGTGTCTTTCATGTTCCGACTAACTGGTACCTGTACTTACTAAAGGCTTAGTCTACCAACTGCCTTGTGATTAAATATGCCCGGATTAGTTTTTCCATGTCCCAATTTCATGGTGCACTAAGCCCATCGTGCAGATTTACACCTGCGAGAGTGACTGCGCTTGCTCGGTTGAGCCGGGCAGCAAAATATTTGCTCCTCAAGCTCTACGAATGATTCCGAGAGCAAATGCGACTGCGTTTGCTCAGCGTCAGCCTCCACTAAGTGCGCCGCGGGGTTAATTGGAACGCAAGTAAGACCACTCTGAAAACTATCCTCTCGAGATAACTCTGCCTCAGGGCCGCCTGGCAAGCATCCGTGCATATGTGTACATTTTGCGCTGCACGATTTATAAACCCGGCAGCCCTGACATGTTCCCTGACGTAGCGCGCAGTGAACTCCTGCGTGAAGGCTCTCTGGGAAGCGTCACTCATACAGCAAGGACGGACGACGCGTATTAAAATTGCGCGGTAGAAGCGACATTTTCCCCTAATCATTGTTAGCATATGGGCTTGTAAATACAGGGTGATTGTGCTGTGAGCTACAAGCTAGGTGGAGAGAAGCAATGCACCTAAGAACTGAGCAAGCAAGCGTTCTAAAACAAGATGAACACGTGCGGTACACCACTTGAAAGATCATTGG
The DNA here is from genome assembly GCF_050947875.1 of Dermacentor variabilis. NCBI lineage: Eukaryota > Metazoa > Arthropoda > Arachnida > Ixodida > Ixodidae > Dermacentor > Dermacentor variabilis. The sequence continues at coordinate 29,562,774 of NC_134571.1, forward strand.
TACTTTTTGGGGACGAAAATCAAGCTGCTAAGAATGCAATCACTGAGCGACGTATATGGCTATATTCTACACGCCTAGTTGCCGGAGTTTGGTTGTATATAGGGAGGGCAAAGAACTAAGAAAGCTTTTGTATTTCGGTGAATTAGATTAAAGATATAAAACGCGTAGTGCACACGCTATTCAAGTGCGACGGGCCCAACTTATCGATATGTCGTCGTCATCTTGAGTATATTCTTTGAATGCCTTCTTGTGCACGCGTCTGCAGGACGATCAACCGGCCGCGGTGACTTAGTTACTTCGACGCTATACGTGGACGGGGGTTCGAGTCCCAGCCGCGGGGATCGCATTTTGATGGGGGCAAAAGGCAAAAACAATCGTGCCTAGTGTTTTGGACGCACGGGAATATAAATGAACACCACGCATTAAAACTGATCCTGAGCCTCGAACTATGGCCTTTCCTTTAGCCAGCAAGTTTCTAAAGGCCGCCGAACCTATCAGGATCACCGAGATGCCGTCATACAGCAGGTGGGCTCAATGCCCACCTTCCTTGTCCAAGTGGTACGTCAATGCACACATGACGTAAAATAAGAGAGAGCGTTCGTTTTGGGTGACATCCCTGATACTATACGAAGTGTCGGAGCTTGAGTACTAGGAAAAGAGATGCAATACATTTCGCGCGTGGATGCATTTCGACCGTGAAAAGTTAATTTTGTTAACATATGTCATCCATGAAATGATATCGAGAAGTGTCACTCTGAAAGAGCGGTGACAATACCGTTGTATGTTATTTTTTGTGCTGTTTACTTATTCATGTGCTTTCATAGCCGCTTCTATATTTTTCTCTTTAGTGTATAAAGCAGGTCGTCTCAATAAAAATTTGAGTCTTTAGTTAGTGCGTGCTCTTTGTCTGTCTCTCTACGTGTAGCACTTTCTTGTTTACGGCATCGGCACCGTAACAACTCGCCCATCTGTAATCTTACCGAACGACTAAAATAAAGGTCTTCTCTCCAGTGGCACTCAAATATCGATTTCTTCCAAGGCTGTCTCCGAGCACATGCACGCGATAATGTTGTATTTAGTGCGAAGAGTCGCGAGCAAACCGAAGGACATTTTCAAATAACATATGAAAGTTATTCACGGACCGATCTGAAGATGACAGTCATGTGCTTGTTGACTATTCTTTCATCTTCTGCCCCCTCATTTGACATGAAACTTTCACAGGTGGCTCTCACCAGGCATAATCGTACCTCACGAAGAAGATTCCGACATTTTTGCAGGTCTCGTCTATATCTTCTAGCTACGCTTACACGACTCGTCACCAGCGTAGTTAAGAATTGGCGAAAGACCTTTTCATATATGAGCCGAGTACATCATTCATCACTCAATCATAACCCGCACTAATGCTCAAAAGTGCATATAGTCGCTGCTTGAAAACGGTGCTGTCAGGCTCAGATTAGAATTAGCTACCTTTGGACGTCATATCGGCGTTCTACCGGCTATGCTACCAAATAAGCGCCAGCTCAGAAGACCTCCAAAACTTGCAAAGAGCGCGTTCATGTCTTAGGTTTTCTGGCAGGTAAAGCTGACATGTGCGTCAACGCTGTCTGGGTCTCAAAACGCTATTTGTTGACCATTACGTGCTATTCGTCCGTATATTAAGGGGGAAGGGGGGAAATCAGACATCCACCCGTTCGTAGCAATTGCCAGAAAGGAAACCCATACGGGTTCCTCGGGTTGCTTCGTGTTGTCGACAAATTCGACTTCGCCCTGCCATCCGCTATCCGCCTGGTTAGCTCAGATGGTAGAGCGGCTGCCCCGGAAAGGCGGTGGTGCCGGGTTCGACTCCCGGACCAGGACAAATTTTTCTTCAACTATGCGGCTTTTCTTCCGAGGAACCCATATGAGTTTACTTTCTAGCTGTTGCTACGAACGGGTGGATGTCTGATTTTCCATTTATTCATTGCTTCTCTCCACCTTGCGGATTTCCGCAGAACTACTACGTCGTCCGTATATCACAGTAAAAGAACGATGATTGTCGGGGAAATGATCTCACAGTCATGGCTTTCTATAATTGAAGACTAGTGGATCATGTTGTGACATCGTGCAAAAAAAAAAAAAAAAACAGCGCAACAGTTGGATGAACTTTATTCGAAAATCTTTAGGAGTCACGCTCTCAACCCAAAGCCAATCTCACCGGAAAAAAAAATATCATTGTGGTTACGGCCAACGACATAAATATAGAAGAGAACACTTGAATGTTTCGAACTTCCCGTTACCGTGTTCCAGCTTTAACTTTATTTCTCCTTCAATGACGAGTTCTTTATTCTATGATCGTTCTCTGAGATGTGCAATAAAGTGCGTTCTTTTATTATTTTATGAAATTTATTATTGTTTTATTTCTTCTACTTACTTTTGTTGACACTATGTTATCTATTTTTTGGATAAGAACACACACACACACACGCACGCACACACAAGCACAAGCACACGCACTGAAAAATACTGTGAAAAGAACTGAAAATATACGTGAAGGCGTGACAACCTATCAGTTTAATGTAATCCGGCAAACTGAGAAAATCAAATTCTTTTGTGGTTGGGGTGATAGACGGCTTGCTTATACGCGTTTCACCCAGCTTTTCGATCTGTGTGGCATCGATAATCTCTTTTGTAAACTGGTTCTTGCTTCGGCCAACAGTGCAGTAGGCATGAAACAACGAATTACAGTCACATGCTTACAATTAGTTGCAGGGTACTTCAATAAGCCTTTAGGCAATGTAACTAACTCCTCATGCCAACGTTTCTACACACTAAATTTTTGAAGGACTGCTGGCACGTCTTTCGAAGTTGAAAACTTGCGGTAATTCAGTCACAAGCTTCTTTTACTTGACAGACTCTCATTAAGCAAGAATGAAGGGTTGGGAAAGATCATAAGATATTTTAATTTGACATTAAGTTGTCAAGCATTGCTGAAGCGTAATTTATGTCTACATTTTTTTGGCATCATGACACAAGGAAATGTTTGCTGACGCTGCGTAGCAGTAATGCTAGGCATGGTGGTTGGGTTTAAGTTGGGCGCTGCGTGGGCCTGCGCTCGCCTGTGGCAGCCATCACAGGAATTCACATCACTGGAGTTTATGACGTGTCCAACTTCTGGCTACAAACGAGTCTGGAAATTTCTTCCGTACATCATCATCATCATCATCATCATCATCATCATCATCATCATCATCATCATCATCATCATCATCATCATCATCTCAATTTATCATCATAACCAATTTTATGTACACTGCAGGACGAAGGCCTCTCTCTCGCTGCGATCTCCAATTACCCTTGTCCTGTGCCAACCGATTCCGACTAGCACCCGCGAATTTCCTAATTTCATCGCACCACCTAGTCTTCTGCCTCCCTTCTCTTGATACGAATTCTGTAGCCTTAATGGTCTAACGGTTATCTAACCTGTGTATTACATGACGTCACCAGCGCCATTTTTTTCTCTTAATGTCAATTACAATATCGGCTATACCCGTTTTCTCTCTGATCCAAATCGCTTTCTTTCGGTCTCTCAAGGTTATGCCTAGCATTGTTCGTTCCATCGCTCTTTGTGCGGTCCTTAACTTGTTCTCAAGCTTCTTTGTCAGTCTCCACTCTCTGCCCCATATGTTAGCACCGGTAAAATGCAGTAATTATACACCTTCCTCTTCAATGATAATGCTAAGCTTCCAGTCAGGAGCTGGCAATGTCCGCCGTATGCGATCGAACCCATTTTTATTCTTCTGTGAATTTCCTTCTCGTGATCAGGGTTCCATGTGATTAATTGACCTAGGTAAACGTACTCTTTCACACACTCTAGAGGCTGACTGGCGATCCTGAACTCTTGTTCTTTTGCATGGGTAGACATCATTATCTTTGTCTCCTGCACATTAATCCTCAATCCCAATCTCTCTGTTAAGGTCCTCAATCATTTCTTGTAACTCGTCTGCAGTGTTGCTGAACAGAAAAATGTCATGGGCAAACCGAAGGTTGCTGATTTAGTTGCCTTACTCCTAAGCCTTCCCATTTTAACCTGCCGTGGTTGCTCAGTCGCGATGGTGTTGGACTGCTGAGCACGAGGTCGCGGGATCGAATCCCGGGCGCGGCGGCCGCATTTCGATGGGGACGAAATGTGAGAACACCCGTGTACTTAGATTTAGGTCACGTTAAAGAAACACAGGTGGTCGAAATTTCCGGAGTCCTCCACTACGGCGTGCCTCAATCAGAAAGTGGTTTTGGCAGGTTAAACCCCAGAATTTTTTCCCATTTTTATAGCTTGAATACTTCTTCCAAGCACGCAGTGAATAGCATTGTAGAGATTGTGTCTCCCTGTCTGACCCCCTTCTTTGTAGGTTTGTTCCTACTTTTCTTGTGTAGAATTAAGTTTGCTGTGGAATCTCTGTAGATATTTTCCAAGATATTTACGTAAGCGGTCTGCACTGCTTGATTACGTAATGCCTCTATGATTGATGGTATCTCTACTAAATCAAATACTTTTTCGTAATCTATGAAAGCCATATAGAGAGGCTTATTGTAATTTGCGGATTTCTCGATTACCTGATGGATGATATGGATGTGATCCATTGTAGAGTATCCCTTTCTCAAGCCAGCCTGTTCATTTGGTTGACTAAAGTCCAGTGTTGCCCTTATTCTTTTGGAGAACGTTTTCGTGAATGTTTTATATAATACTGGGAGTAAGCTAACGGGCATATAATTTTTCAATTCTTTAACGTTTCCCTTTTTGTGGATTAGTATAATGTTTGCATTCTTCCAGTTTTCTGGGACCCTTGCAGTCGATAGACACTTCGTATATAGAGCCGCCTGTCTTCCAAGCATTATATGTCCTCCATCTTTGGTTTAATCGACTGTTATTCCTTCTCTTGCCGCTCTTCCTGGCTCATGTCTTGCAAGACCCTTCCGACTTCATCGCTAGTTATAGGAGGAGTTTCTGTATTCTGTTCATTACTGTTTCTAATGGAGGTATCCTGACTGCTGGGTTACACGTTAGTATAGAATTCTTCCGCTGCTTTTACTATACTGCCGAGATTGCTGACGATATTACTCTGATTTTCTTTCAGTGCATACATCTTGGTTTGTACTGTGCCAAGTTTCTTTCTCACTAATTTCATGCTGCGTCTATTTTTTACGGCTTCTCCAGTCTTTCTCACGTTATAGTTGCGAATATCACTTATTTTCGCCTTGTTGACCAGTTTAGTCAGTTCGGCGAATTCTGTCTCATGTCTTAAGTTGGACACTTTCATTCTTTGTCGTTTCTTTAATAGGCCCTTTGTTACTTGGGAGAGCTTGCCTACTGGTTGCCTTGGTGCCTTGCCTCCCACTTCAATTGCTGCCTCTGAAGCCAGCCTAGTTGCGCTTTCATTCATTACCTCTATGTTATATCTTCATCTCTCTGTTTTAAGGCTGCATATTTGCAAGTACCAGCCTGAATTTGTTTGATTTTACCCTTACTTCCTCTAGGTTGACCTGTTTCTTCTTGACCAATGTTACTCTTTCTCTCTTCAAACTGAGGTAAATCCTAGCCTTCATTAGCGTATGATCACTGATGTTTCCCTTACCTATCACTTGTAGTCAATTCCAGTTGTTTGGCACTGAAGTAATTGGTCAATTACTTTATTTAATCGGTAACGCTCAATGTAATTGCATAAGTTTTTTTCAGTAACCGCTTAGATGTAACTAGTTACTTTATTGACAACACAAGCTATAACAGGTGACGTAGATTTGAGCGCTTCAATTTCGTGGCACCCTTAAAGAAAATTCAAATGCAGGCCATATTTGAACTATATGTTGCATATATGCCCCTATATGAAGACATAAAACCTCGTATAGTGTCCTGTATCTGATTATTTTGATGCCTATCATGCCAGATATGCAGACGCGCCCCTTTTAATGTTGTGTATATGGCCATGTACAGTTTCTTATAAGGCATGTTCCTCTATTCAACGTTCCTTATATGACTTAGCAGGTTCCAGATCCGACGGTATTTTCCTAGATATGATCCCTTCTGTTGCATGCTCCTTGTGTTCCTCTCTTCTTATATTACTTCTAAGATGCCAGATCTGGCAGCGTATCTTCGTTTATGAGTCCTTATATAGTATGTTTCTTGTAATATTTGATACATTAAAAGCATAGAAGCTTCCAGATATGGCAGTATATGAACGTACTGATTTGGCACCTTCCATGGCGTGTTCAGTAGGGCACCATAATCTCGTGTGTGTGCTCATTTGGATCATTGATTTTAAATACCCCGTACAATAATGACACTGCAATGACGTAAAGCTCTAGAATAAACCTTGTCCATCAAGCAACTTAAACCGCAAGTACTCTAGCAAGTCTTTTAAGTACTTGCTATAGAAGAAGAAATCACGGTAATTTGGTTGAGCCTGCTTTGTAGGATAATAGGGTCTTTTAGCGGAGCTACGAACAGCACGGTATACGGTACGGTAAGTACGTAATACCGTAATGTGGAAAGTTGGGCTAGTTGGTGATTGATCATCATACCTTCCTGGTGAAGCAGCGCACTGACACGGACTATATATATATATATTTATTTATTTATTTATTTATTTATTTATTTATTTATTTAACAGCGAGTGCCGTCTTGTGTGTCTTCTCTGTATCCGTGTCAGTGCGCTGCTTCACCAGCAAGTGTAATACCGTACCGGTCGAGACTGCGCGCGCGCGAACTTTACCGTACGGAATGACTTTCCGTACGGCACACTAGACGGTAAGGAGTCGCTAAGGCTCGGCTGGCACCGTGTGTCGCGAGCCGAGCTGCACCAAGCCAAAGCAGTGAGAAGCTGATGTCGGTCATAGAGTCCACGCCATGCATGTTCAAGTCTCGCGTGCGTTTTTCCCGGTGATATGACCAAGGCACGAGTTAACATAAATTTACCTGCTGCGACACGACGAAGTAGCAGCAAGACAGCCCTTCTAACCGGGAGGAAACTTCGGCTGTACTGAACTCGGGGCCGTACCCTCCTGACAAGCGTTTAGTATACTCTGACCGAATGAGAAGAAAAATAATATTAAGAAAACCGAAAATCATCTAAAAGAAAAACTGAAAATAAAAAGTGGCATAAAAGAAAACACTTGAGGTTGGTGGCGCTATCTAGTGACGCAGAGTTTACGTAGAGAGGACGCCGAGTTTTTATAGCAGTAACTAACTATATCCTGCTTGTCTACTGGTGTAAAGTGCCGGTAGCGGTGCAACTGACAAGAAACACCCTTTTTCAATATGTTACTTAGGCAAAAGCACCTATGTAACAAAAGTATGTTTCACGTGTTGCAAGACAAAGTGTCGCAAGAGGTCGCCACCGGCTTTGTGACTGGCGTCTACGCTTGCCATAACCCGGCACTTCCGTGAAGAATAATGTGTGTGTGGACAAGCTAAACCTTACTGGTATTAATGAATATTTCGCACTCAGCACATAGTTATTGCATTCGGCAAGGCCGCAATGTTAGCCACTGTCATCATTATCGCATTACCGTACGCATCGAGCGGCACACGCAGCAAAAACGTTTTCGGTCGTTGGGGTAGGTTGCTACGGAAAGGTAATACCGTACCGTATAGCGCACTTACCGTACCGTAATACGGCAGTGCTAAATCTCTCTAATTTGATGTGTACGTAGAAGCCCGCGAATACATGACGCGTTCCCACGTGACTGGCCGCTCGAGGCACTTTGCGTGTTTCTCGGGCTGCTTTCATGCTCGGAAAAACATTTTTATGTTGCATGTATTGAGCAACAGAAAGCTGTAGCGGGAGTTTTTCATGTTGCTCTACAATTTTATCATTGACGCTTCTCATCTAATTATAATATTAGAGAAGGCAATTGGTTGATTAAGGCTAATTATGGAATTAGGCGGAATGCAAAGGATTATGTGAGTATCTGCAGGTGACGGCAAACAACATTACCTTGGTTCCGTCCAGCTATGTTGCATTTGCATAATTTAATATTTTGGTGCGCAATAGTCGGGACATCCTGTAGCTACAGTGGCGCGACTCCGCCCCGTGTTCACAGGCGCAGATTTCGCAAGGCTCTCTTGCCCAGCCGACACGAGGCACCTTCAAGCGTCCATTCTTACGCTCGTGCTTTATCAATTTATTTTTAAAATTTTTGTTAGTGTAGCCCTTCTGTTAAGCCAACAGAGTCTTGACTCCAATGACGAAGGGGATTTCCAACTTGCTGCCTTTTATCCCATTCAATTGCGCACCCAAGCCTGAGCGGACCTAATTCGTTCTTTCGTTGGCGTTGCGTTCTTTCCTGCGCCAACCCTCTCTCTCTCTCTCTCTCTCCCTACCGCGCTGGGGCAAGCACACGAGACGGACTTCAAAGCCGGTTCTTCTTGCGCCCTCCGCAAGGGAGTTTGTAATGTTGTCGTGTACGGAACGCTCGGTGGCTACAGTTTCTTGCGCATTGAATTACTAACTTCTACGCGAGTCAACGCATTCAGTGTTTTCCGTGACATCAGAATGGGATGCTTTGCTGGTTTGGGAAGGCAGAAAGAGGGAAAAGCTAGCGACTGCATAAAGGCACCATATGGTCATCCTTTGGCGCGCTCGTAGAATGCATGAAAGACTGATGATTCATGAAGGAAATCGTTACGAATGTTTCAGGTAAGCCATATTTCTGCTTACGTTGTTCACTACATTGGCTATAAATGGCGCTTTTTATACTTCACTTAGCAGTGATGAATTATATTTACTTCAGAATACGCACAAGTGTGTATACCAGGACATTTATTTATTTATTGATATGGGTATTGGCACGAGGATCTTGCGATCTGAGTAGTTGTAATGCAAGTGAGTTGAAATTCTTTTCCGACTGACGTGTCGTATACATGCTCTGCAGATGTGTATTAATGCTGATAAGATTTCAGTGGTTTCCAGGTCATTGCGGTATAATAGGTAATGAAAGTGCGATGGGGCAGCGCGCAAACGAGACGATCGCATAGAAATTATAGAAGTGTTTTTCACTAAAAGTGAGCCTGCAGCTCTGGCGAAGCGGTATATACTCAGTGAACGGCGTAGAAGATGGTCTTCCGCTTCAGGCAATTACAGGTGTTTATTTAACGTCCACCCAGAACTCAAATCATGCCGACCACAATGTCTACCATGGCATCTGGAGTCCGTCTATCACCGGTTTCGACAGGACGCTGCACACACGAACAATCTTTTTTCCGCAATGGCCAGATCATAAATCCATGTTGCTACAACCGTGGCGCGGTAGAATCTCTAGAGCAAATCTTGCTCGAGTGCCCAGTTTACGGAGATGAACGACATAAATACAAGATGAACATGGAAAAGTTCGACCAAGCCCCCTTGAAACTGACATGGATGCCTGGCCTTCTCTGCCCAGACATCCTCCGTCAAAACAGCCCAAAGCCCTGGACTTCTTGTTATATATTGAGTCAATTGGTTTGTTGTCGAAACTATGACATATCAAGGCCGTGATTTTCTTTTCTTTTGCACTTACCGTCTACATGCGTCGCATCGGACGCCTACCCTACTACTTATTACATGACCAGACCTCCATTTTTTTTTTATTTTCCATTTTTCTTCTGCCCACATTCTTCTAGGGCCTTTCTTATCCTTCGTCCCATTCCTTGCAGAATATCATGTAGGCGAAAATGCGCCAGCTAAACACTCTGCGATTTCAATAACGAGCTTTCCCTCTCTCGGTTACTTTACCTACAGCAGGTGGAAAAGCCGTTTCGAAGTAAAGAGACCATGACGAGATGCCTCCATCTATCCGAGCATTTTTATTTTATGACAGTTTGATTGATACCAAGACGACATCACGAATGAAAGCTACCACTGTCATACTGAAGATAGTGATTCATGATCACTGGTGACTCTATCGCAGCGTCTACGAATGATCACAACTGAATTATTGTTTGACTTACTTTTCATTTGATGTATACGACACTATTCTGCGGGAAAGCAGGAGAGCACCAAACCGAACGCATCACCAGTGATCCCTAATGTTTCGGCGTTATCGTTTGGCAATGATAACAAAAATCACATATTATGAGAGTTTGGTTGATACCAAGACGAAATGCAGGAATCAAACCTGCAGCTCTCAGAGGAAATAGGTGACTGATAATCACTAGTGAATTAAGCACATCAACGCTTAATAGGCGCGGTTGAATCTCTCGTTTTATGACATTTCATTTGATACCTGTGACGTGATCGTGCTTAAAACAGCGATAAAACTGAACTAAGCACAGTAAGTAGCTTAACTATGATCACTAGTAACTATGTCCTATCAGTTAGATGTGCCATGCAGTTAATTTCTAATTTCATCAAGAAAGGACACGACGTCGTGTTTCAATGGCTGCCTGGCCATTGCGGTATCTCTGGCAACGACCTCGATGACGAAGCTACTAGGAAAGCACACGAAGGAAGGACCCTTGTTTCTGTAACTCTATCGCGGACTCACGCAGCCGAACACTTAAGCAAGCTAGTGCACCGTATGACATTGGAGAAATGGCACACACATGAATTCACCCAAAATCGATTGCATTCCCTCGATCCATCTATGCAACTGCGGATGTTACCAGGGCTTCCGCGTAATGTGGAAACAATGCTGTGCCGCTTACGCTTGGGCGTCGCATTCACCAATGCATATACGTTTATGACTAGAATAGCTGATAGCGCCGAGTGCAATGCCTGCGGTGTAGAGGAAACTATAGACCATCTACTGTGCTACTGTTCATCTTTTGAAAAAGAAAGACATGACCTCTGCAGAGCTCTCAGTCAGTTAGATACAAAACCGCTCACCTTGAACAAGATCTTGGGACCATGGCCTCGCATATCGCAGCTACTAAAGGCTACAAAAGCGCTGCTGCGATATTTGAAAGCTACCGAATTGAGTCAGCGTCTGTGATCCGGACTGAGTGACCGCACGATATCCTCAGTGGACTTTCTCTTCTTCCTTTAATCTTACCGTCCCCTTTTGCCTTTCACCAGTGTAGGGTAGCCAACCGGGCTCAGTCGTGGTTAACCTCCCTACCTTTAATTTATCATTTGTTCTCTCTCTGTCTCTCCCTCTCATGCGAATTCTAATGGTGCCAATGACGAGTTATTGTATTGAAGGCGTCTGAAAGTGGCTGCTGGAGAAGTGATATATATTAACTAGTGATCAAGGCCTAGTCGTGCCCAGTGATCATCATTGGGTCACTTAGCGGTGTTTCAGCTGATACATATGGCGACATGGTACGTGCGTCACTCTCTTAACTTAACTTAACATCACTCTCTTAACGTACAACTCTCTTAACCATTCAATGCTCACATTTCCTCACACTTGTGTGCGAGAATTTCTCTATTCTGAGTTGTTCTCAGAACACATAAAAGGATCCAAATGTTGTCTTTAGTCACGTGGGAGGAATACTATTGGTCCCTCACCCTGCCTTTTTATTCGGAATTAAAGCATAAACCCCTAACATCACAATATTTTCGTTGCTTTGAAATTCAAAGGTTCTTGAAGTGCGTCATGCTTGGATTAAACTCACATGCGCTTCGATTATTTCGGCTGGGGTTTGGATTCCATTAAATGGTGCTTGGATTGAATTGATTAGCACTTGGATTAAAATTACTGGCGTTTGGACTACATTGAATGACGCTTGGATTAAATGGACTGGCGCTTGGATTAAATTGAGCTGGAAACCTGTACTGGTTTATTATGTGTATTCTATGTATATTCCACTCCTGTTCTGGCCCAGTACGAGGCAGAGTCACAGTATAAATAAATGAACTGAAATTAAAAGGAAGTGTTCTGATTGCTGGAGGCAATTTTTTGTTCCTTGAGTCATAATCACCTTTATTTTACTAGAATTACCAGGGGTAATAGTATATAAAAAGAACGAGACACAAAGTTAACAACTACGTCACTCAGCAACTGAAAAAGAATCGATATCACAATTGGGTAAACTGCGTCCCTCGGGACATCTAAAGCAAATATATATATATATATATATATATATATATATATATATATATATATATATATATATATTAAATGCATGATCGGAATTATGCAAAACAATCTGTGAACACTACTTTTAGTAAAACTTGGACAATCCAACAACGTAGGGAGCTGTAAACTATGTGACCATATCTGTCCGCTTTAGATTATATTACACGTACAACCATGGCCTCTGGATATAAAAAAAGAAGGAAAAACAAACAATGAAAAAGTACGGGCTGCCGCGTGCGTCGAAAACCGTGTCATCCGCCGCGGCGCCACCAATTGGGGCTGTTGTCTGGGATCTGCATAGAAAATGCATCAC